>NC_090720.1:15330842-15630842 GCF_040954835.1 Lepisosteus oculatus | reverse complement strand
ATGGTTCCATAATATCTGGTATACGGAAAAGAAAGCGTTGATAAAAAAGCCTGGATTCTCATGTATCTGATAAAAGTATCTTTTAATAAAGTCTTTGCTGTGCTCTCGAGGATCCTTGTAATATTTTGAGCTCTGGTTGAATGATAAGTGTCGCAGTTTAAATAATTTTCGTAGTTAGAAATTATGAAACGCTCTGTTAAAAGCAAGGGAGTTTTTATGTCCGTTGCAGTGAAAGAAAATGCCTGACAAAGTAGGGCTTGGACAGATTCCAAGTGCTTGTACAAATGTGCTAAAGAAATTATACTTTGAGTTTACAGCTTGTCCAAAGTCATTCATTATTAATACTATTAGTAATATCTTCAGTAAAGGCTTTGATGCATAAATATTTCTGATAAAGGTAGGTTGTGTACATTTGTCCAACTGAGCAATCTTGCTTTCATAAAATATACCAACTTTTTAATGACTGATGATTAACATGCTGTAATACACAGTTTAAATTTAAAAGCTCAAATGTTGTACATGAGAGGTTAAGCTTTATTGGCTCCTCCTGGCAGTTTTACAAGGTGATGCCGGATACTTTCCGGCATGACGTCAAATGACGCAATATACCGTGTGATACTACGTGATACTGCATTTTGATGAGACACGCCCACCGGGGTATACCCCGAAATACCCCACCCATTTTTAATGGCTGCATCTGTACACAATACTGCTGACAGCATGAAAATTCCTATTCTTTACTCAGCAGCTTATTAAAAACAGCAACAAAATTCTACTTTGAAAATGAAAAAGCTGAGAAAATACTTGCGAAGCTGGTTTGTTTACAAACAATGTAGACACAGAGACTCAGACTTTGTGGAGTGAAATTCGGCACAGCCAGCCAGGCAGCACTCCCGCAACAGCAGAGAGAGAGAGTGCCTCTGCCAGGTGCTCCTTGGCTGGAGCACCAGGCGAATGAGCAATATTAATGTAGGGCTTTTGGGCTCACGCGGGTTTGTACCCTACACCGCTGTGTACATACAGTACGAACATGTTGTGATATTTAGAAATATAAAAAATGCCAATAATATTTGCTATTTTAGTTTTTCAAAGAAATGTTTGTTAAAAGAAAATTCACAGCACCAGCTGGATTTAAACACCCACCCTCAGCCTTATAAGTTAGTCACTTAAGCCATCACACCACAGAAACAGTGATATCTCAAGCACTGACACAGCAATACACATATCAATGGAAAGTTTTATACTACTGTGCAACAGTACATGAATATAATTATATTGTTATTAATGTATATAGATATGCGAATCCATATTATATTCCCTATTAATCCAATTCTAAAAGTATGCTTTTGTTTACTCCGATAACGAGCATATTCGCAAAAAAGGTTAAAACGAACAATTTTCACAAAAGTATATAAACATACAGTACAGTAATATGGTCACAAGGAGCATGTAAAAACGTTTCCAAAATAACATGTAAGACTTTGAAGTTTAAAATGTTTAGGGAGAAATGGAATACTGGTGTGTATTTTTTCTTTAAACTACCAATACCAGCAATATACAGGTTACATAATATGTTTATGTTCCTAAATTATCGTTTGTGACCTTCAGAATGCTCCTATTCTTTTTATGCTCAGCTCCTAAAATGTCCCTTTATTTGTAAAATTCTATATAAATATTCAATTTAATTTAATCCAATTCAGCTTTATTTGTCATTATACTTACACAGGTGCATAGTATAGTCAAAAGTATTTCTCATTAGTCACTCAGGTGCAGTATATAAATAGAACAGAAGATAAGACAATAGATAGTAACACAACAACAATAATAGTGCAATAACATAACAATCAAAACTGTGCAAAAACAGAGAATAGAATACAACAGGACAAAAACAGTGTAAAGTAATTCGGGGAACAGTGCAAAAATAGTACGTTTAGTAAAAGTACGTTTTAAGCACAATTTCGGCTTACATTCAGTTGTTTTGTATGTAGTGGTGTTGAGAGTACAGTCATTGTGTGTACAGGAACAAGTTAGGAGAGATTATAGTATGATGGGAGGGAGTGTGGGCGTCACCAGCTTGACGGCTCTGGGGAAGAAGCTATTGTGGAGTCTAGATGTGTGCGACTGGAGTGTCCCGAAACATTCTGCCAGATGGTAGGGGGACAAACAAGTTATGACTGGGGTGAGTGGGGTCAGACATAATTTTGGTGGCTTTTTTCAGACTTCTGGTGTTGTAGATTTACTGGATGGGTGGTAAGGCACTGCTGATGATGTGTTGGGCAGTTTTGACCACCCGCTGTTTTGACCACAGTGCCTTACAGTCGGATGTGGTGCAGTTGCCATACCACTGTGATGCAGCTGGTCAGTATGCTCTCCACAGTACATCTATAGAAGTTGGTGAGGATCTGTGGATGCAGGCGTATATTCTTCAGCCTTCTCAGGAAGTACAGCCGCTGTTGTGCCTTCTTGATGAGACTGGAGGTGTTGAGTGTTCATGTAAGGTCCTTAGTAATGTGAACACCTAGGAATTTGAAGTTATTCACCATCTCCACCACAGACCCTTCTATGTAGATGGGGAATGGACTTTTCCTTGTCTCCTGAAGTCAACGATCAGCTCTTTGGTTTTGCTGATGTTGAGACATAGGTTGTTGGTTTGGCACCAGTCTGCAAGTTGTTTTATCTCCTCCCTGTAGGTAGTTTGGGTGGAGCGGTGGCTCTATGGTTAAGGATCTGTGCCTGTGGCTGGCAGAGGAATCCTACTCCATTGGGCCCTGAGCAAGGCCCTTAACCCTAACTGTTCCAGGGACACCGTACAATAGCAGACCCTGCACTCTGACCCCAAGCTTCTCTCCCTGTCTGTGTCTCCATGGAGAAAAGCTGGGGTATGTGAAAAGATGAATTCATAATGCAAGAAATTGTATAGGGATAATAAAGAAACATTATTATTATTATTAGTCTCATCGTTGTCAGTGATCAGGCCCACGACTGTTGTATCATCAGCATACTTGATGATGGTGTTTTTGCTGAACTTGGCAGTACAGTCATGGGTGAACAGGGAGTAAAGCAGTGGGCTGACCACACCGGTCACCGGTGTTAAGGGTGAGTGTGTTGGAGGTGAGGTTGCCAATCCTGACAGTCTGGGGTCTGCTGGTGAGGAAATCTAGGATCCAGCTACAGAGGGTTGTATTTAAACCTAGAGCCCCTAGTTTGGTAGAACGTTTTATGAGTATGATGGTGTTAAATGCTGAGCTAAACTCAATGAATAGCATTCTTGTATAGGTGTTCCTTTTATCCAGGTGGGTTAGTGTGGTGTGTAAAGCTACAGAGATTGCATCCTCCGTGGAGCGGTTTGTGTGATAGGAAAACTGGAGAGGATCAAGTGTTTTTGGAATGCTGGCTTTAATGTGTGGAATAAGTAGTTTTTCAAAGCACTTCATTATGATGGGGGTGAGTGTTATAGGGCGGAAGTATTCAATACTAAGCAGATTAAAATGTACACAGTAAAGAGATTAAATGATTTAATCTTTTCACTACCGACCAATGCACCATACAGATGCAGCCATTCAAAATGGGTGAGGTATTTCGCGGCATACCCCGGTGGGCGTGTCGCGGTATCACGCGGTATCACGTGGTAAATCGCGCGGCTTTGACGCTCTGCCGAAAACTATTCGGCGTCACCTTGTAAAACCGCCAGGGGGAGCTTAACCTCTCATGTACAGCATTTGAGCCTTTAATTTTGAACTGTGTATTATAGCATGTTAATCATCAGTCATTAAAATGTTGGTACATTTTATGAAAGCAAGATTGCTCAGTTGGACAAAAGTACACAACCTACCTTTATCAGAAATATTTACGCATCAAAGCCTTTACTGAAGATATTACTAATAGTATTAATAATGGATGGATTTGGACAAGCTGTATACTCAAAGTATAATTTCTTTAGCACATTTGTACAAGCACTTGGAATCTGTCCAAGCCATACTTTTTCAGGCATTTTGTTTTACTTCAACGGGCATAAAAACTTCCTTGCTTTTAACAGGGCGTTTCATAATTTCTAACTACGAAAATGATTTAAAATGCGACACTTATCATTCAACTAGAGCTCAAAATATCACAAGGATCCTCAAGAGCACAGCAAAGAGTGTATTAAAAGACACTTGTATTTATCAACGCTTTCTTTTCCGTATACCAGATTTTATGGAACCACTACAGAAGGGTGTCAGCCAGCCAGATTCCAGGAATCGGTACTTTAAAGAAAAAATACACACCAGTATTCCATTTCTCCCTAATGATTTTAAGCATCGAAGTATTTAACTAGCATGTGAAATAGCGTGTGAAAAAGTGGTAGTTTTAAGCTTTTCTGCCAATATAATATGAAATCGCGTTTCTAAAGAACTTAATAACGGTATGATTATATTCGTGTACTGCGACAGGGCTGTGTAGGGCTGTTTCGCCTCCCTGTTCATGCGAGTTGTCTTGTAGCCTACTGGTCTATGTGCGTGACTAACAACGCACAGGTTGTGTGGTTGAATCCAGCTGGTGCTGGACTTTTCTTTTAACAAACATTTCTTCGAAAAAATAGAATAGCGATATTATGGACAATCAATTGACTTTTATATTTCAAAATATCCCAACATGATCGATTCTAAGTCATTTTTGATAACAATGAATAGTCACCTTCTTCCCTTCTGACAGTGGTTCCTGCTTCTATTGTGTGTGTGTGTGCAACAGAGTAAATTTTTATAGAGAAATGGAGGCTGGACAGTATGCGTTACAATATAAACATTTATATTGATTTAAATCGTGTTCTGATTTAAATCGCAAACGTGTGTTTAATTATGTGTTTTTTAATCATAATCAGGCTAATGCATTTCTACATTTTCTGTATGAACCAGCTTAGAGGTTCATACAGAAAGACAGCTTGTGTTTAAATTGAGTGTAAGGTAATTTATGCTTCTAAAGTCATGGTCAGCATTTATTATTGTACTGTGTTGTAAACTTTTTCTGTGCCTAGTCACATTATTTTATAGCATTTTTATTGCGTTATTAAATCCGGTGGCGCTGTGTGTTAGTTTCCTGACTCCCATGTCACATGGTCTGTGATTGAATCCCATGGAACTATGACTTTTTTTTTTAACAAACATTTCTTTGAAAAAATGAAAAGTTTCCCTTGAGATTAAAGGTCAGAGATTAAATAAAACCTCACTCGCACCAAACAAATTTATATTTCTAAATATCACAACATGATCGAATTTAAGTCTTTTTAATAACAATGAATAGTCACCTATGCGTTACAAAATATACATTTATATTGATTTGAATCGCATTTTGATTTAAATCATAAACGCGTGTTTAAATATATGTGTTTAAAGGCGATATACTGTATAAAAGCGCTGATTCCTATGGAGTGTGTTCCGCCAGAGATTCAAAAAAATTATTTTAAATAGGCTGATAAAGCTTAGACCACTGTAACTGTATTCTAGCCTGTATTACAACAGAACATTGGACAATGCAACGTAAATTGCAAAAATGCACTTGGAATCTGTCCAAGCCCTCCTACAAAAATTATTTAAACTGCGACACTGATCATTCATCTCTAAATAAACTTTATTTTATATAGCGTTTTAAGCGAATAGGTAATTAGATTGCTCATAAACCTAATCGCTTTTTCTACATAAACACAGCGTGATTGCTCTCTGAAAATGCTTTTCCTTAATATTTAGGCTCAGATTTCAACTATAGATCGTATTATTATAAACTTTCATGGAAAAACGTATTTTATGTAAACCATGTTGGCTATTAATTCATTTAGGGCTAAAATACGTTCATTGTCTTCCAATCGAGTCGAGTTGACATTGGAAGCTTGCCACACCCGGACTGTTAAACCAACGCATTAGCACGTCAAAGCCCATTGAGGGTATTGAGCCAATATTGGCTTTAGTATTCCCCCCCTCTCCCCTAAATTCAATTCAATTCAAGGTGTTTAATTTGCATGACAGATGGGTACAAGCAGTGTTGGGTATGTATATTGTAACGCTTACGGCCGACAGGCACTGTGTAAGAGCCGGCGTACCAGAGCAGGGCAACGAGGGAGCGTCTGCATTTATAACTTAGTTTTTAAAATTAGTCAAGCAATATGAAGCATCTCCTTTTACTTTTAAGTCCCTTAAATACATTAAGCACAGCTTTCTCACCACTTAAGATTGCTTTTGATACCATCCTTACACAAAGCAGAAGGGAAATCTTAGTGCCTGAGCATAAAAAGAATAGGAGCATACTGCAACGCGTGTGAAGTCCATAAACGATATTAATTTTGGAACTTAAACATACAGTATATGGCTGGTCTCGGTACTTTAAAGAAAACATACACACCAGTATTCCATTTCTCCCTAAACATTTTAAGCATCGAAGTCTTTAACTAACGTGATACCGGAATCAACAAGCATATTTTTAGAATTTGATTAAAAGGGAATATAAAATGGAATCACGTATCTCAAGAAATTAATAACGATATAATTATATCCATGTTGCAAAAGAACTGCAACGGACATAAAAACTCCCTTGCTTTTAACAGAGCGTTCCATAATTTCGAACTACGAAAATGATTTAAACTGCGACACTTATCATTCAACCAGAGCTCTATCACAAGGATCCTCTAGAGCACAGCAAAGACTGTATTAAAAGAATCGCGTATCTCAAGAAATTAATAAGATATAATTATATTCGTGTAATTCGTATAATTATATAATGCCAGTGAACTCTTGTTTTTATGTCCACTATAACAGACAATCTCCTTTGCTTTTAACCGAGCGTTTAATAATTTCCTAAAATGAAAATGATTTACTTTATTTCCCTCACGGGATCAATAAAAGTATCTATCATCTGTCTAAACTATGGGACAGAATTCTGGGGTCTCCCCATACCAGAGATTATGGTAGGGCTTCAGAATGGTGATTGGCCAACCAACAAAAACAACCATATAAACATAATCCCAACAAAAACATAGATAACGACCACAATACAAAATCAAATATATCAAACCATTATACACTCGCAAATTCCTCCAATTATCATAATCCCGCCCCTTATGCAAAACCAAACCCTCCTCCCATCCCAGTTTATCCTCTTTATCATCCTCAAAATCTACCTCGATTTTCAACTTAAAGCATTACTGCTTACTGGGTTTTTTTTTTGGGGGGGGGGGTGTCTTTCGCTGGAATTAAACCAGTTTCACAGGTATTTTCAAAGTAGGAAGTACAGTGTTAAGTGGTAGCTGGGCTCCTCCCTCAATAGAATCGCTTTAACATGCTAATGCGTTGGTTTAACAGTCCGGGAGTGGCAAGCTTCCAATTTCTCCGGCGGAACACACTCCATAGGAATCAGCGCTTTTATACAGTATATCGCCTTTAAACACATATATTTAAACACGCGTTTACGATTTAAATCAAAATGCGATTCAAATCAATATAAATGTATATTTTGTAACGCATAGGTGACTATTCATTGTTATTAAAAAGACTTAAATTCGATCATGTTGTGATATTTAGAAATATAAATTTGTTTGGTGCGAGTGAGGTTTTATTTAATCTCTGACCAAGGGAAACGTTTCATTTTTTCAAAGAAACGTTTGTTAAAAAATAAAGTCATAGTTCCATGGGATTCAATCACAGACCATGTGACATGGGAGTCAGGAAACTAACACACAGTGCCACCGGATTTAATAACGCAATAAAAACACTATAAAATAATGTGACTAGGCACAGAAAAAGTTTACAGCACAGTACAATAATAAATGCTGACCATGACTTTAGAAGCATAAATTACCTTACACTTAATTTAAACACAAGCTGTCTTTCTGTATGGACCTCTAAGCTGGTTCATACAGAAAATGTAGAAATGCATTAGCCTGATTATGATTAAAAAACAGATAATTAAACACGCGTTTGCGATTTAAATCAGAACACGATTTAAATCAATATAAATGTTTATATTGTAACGCATACTGTCCAGCCTCCATTTCTCTATAAAAATTTACTCTGTTGCACACACACACACAATAGAAGCAGGAACCGCTGTCAGAAGGGAAGAAGGTGACTATTCATTGTTATCAAAAATGACTTAGAATCGATCATGTTGGGATATTTTGAAATATAAAAGTCAATTGATTGTCCATAATATCGCTATTCTATTTTTTCGAAGAAATGTTTGTTAAAAGAAAAGTCTAGCACCAACTGGATTTGAACACACAACCCGTGAGTTGGTAGTCGGGCACGTAGACCAGTAGGCTACAAGGGAAGTCGCACAAACAGGGAGGTGAAACAGCCCTACACAGCCCTGTCGCAGTACACGAATATAAACATACCGTTATTAAATTCTTTAGATACGCAATTCCATATTATATTCCCTATTAATCAAATTCTAAAAGTATGCTTGTTGACTCCGGTATCACGTTAGTTAAAGACTTCGAAGCTTAAAATGTTTAGGGAGAAATGGAATACTGGTGTGTATTTTTTTCTTTAAAGTACCAAGACCAGCTATATACTGTATGTTTATGTTCCAAAATTAATATCGTTTATGGCCTTCACACGCGTTACAGTATGCTCCTATTCTTTCTATGTTCAGCTACTAAGATTTCCCTTCAGTGGTAAAATTCAATATCTACAACGGGCACAGTAAAGACGTTTACAGTAAGTCTTTCCAAGACAGACCAACGGACCACGAGTGCCCCTGTCGGTCAACCAATCACGTACCGCGTCATCTTGCATCATGATACGCGACACCGCAGCCAATTACCTGCAGTACGTGTCTGTAACGCGCACTTTGAATGGCTGCATCTGTAAGTGCCCCTGTTGGTTAATTTGGCCAGCCAATCACGTAACGGTGCAGTGGCTCGTGCATAGTTGCGCGTGATACGGATTTGTACCGTGAACTTTGAATGGCTGCATCTGTATGTCATATTTATGTCACTATTTAAGGTACAATGAAAAACCAAATAAAACCACTAATAAAACTGTAATGGAAAGTTACTGAAGAAAAGTGCTTTATCCTAAAAATGTAATTTACAGCCAGAGCTATGTTGTAAAAGAAGCTGGATTCTATGAACAAACTGTTCATAGAATCCCAGCGAGTCAAGGGCACAGGATGTTCTAAGAATATGTTTATCTCTGCCCCAGCATAAAAGGCAGATGTAAAACTACACGTAGCTGTCTACGCTGTCCTTCAAGGCTAAGACCTATAAGGACTGGAAAATTACTGTCTTGCCTGTCTTTGTATTACTAACCAACCATTATGAAGTTAAGAAGTTGAGGTGTTGCATCAGCTAAGTGTATAAAATAAGGGACCTTTCCCTATCTTACTTTGGAAATCAGCTCCCACTTGCTGCACAGACTGGTGGTTGCTGTTTTTTCCTATTGCGCAATATGAATAAATGCCTTACTGAGTGAATGAGAACACTTTTCCTGGCTCTTCTTTGATAAAGATTCCACAACAACTTTGGCAATGAGGATGGGGGTCACAAACCTGATTGTGGATGGCTACTAGAATTCCATCAGACCCCGACAATTTTTGTGAATTGTACGAACCTCGGGGGATAAATACTTATCCTTTCAGAAAAGCATCAGGAGAAATCTGCGGTCGTCTGACATCAGTAAGTGATTAAAGTGATTCTTTAAAAGAACTAATAGTTTGAAAGGCGAGCCACAGTGGTGTCCTCTCCGATAAGTCAGGGACTTATAACAGGTCTGGGACCCAGCAAGTCCAGGACTCATGAAACAAACATCTTAACACAGACGTGTGGTTTTTGCTCTGCGGAGTAGTTAATATGATAGTGTTCTAGAAACAGTAAGGCACTGTTGACAATGGGTAATAAGAGCTCTAAAGGCAAAGCAGGGCTGAGTGTCCCAGCCAAGTACATGTACAATAAATTTGGTGATGCGGGAATAAAGTGTCTTCCCCTTAAGAGTAAGTTGGGTTTTCCAGAGAACAACAGCTTTAGTCACGACAGGTTGAACAGCCTAAGGAGAAGTTGCAGGACAGGGAAAGAAAGTAGATTGGAAATGTTTTGAGCTGTGGAGAAATGAGGCGAGGCTAGGAAAAAAAAATAAGCACATAAGAAAAGATGTCCCAACTCTTGGTCTTCAGTTTCCTATGATAGAATGTCCAAACCCCCAGGGCGGTAACGCTGTTTTAGTTTTTCGTCCATGGAAATTAACGGAACTGGCAGCCGTAATCGGCAAACTACTAAACCCCAAGACAAACGGGCGAAAATACACTACCGCCTTGTGGCATCTAGTCACTTAATGTAAGCCCAAGAGCAGTGAACTAGAGACTGTTTTTCAAAAGATCCTGAAGCTTGACTATGGCGATGTACGCAACAGATTCAACCCAGACGTGGTGTATGATGCTTCCATCAGTGAATGAGAACACCTTTCCTGGCTCTTCTTTGATAAAGATTCCATGACAAGATAAAACATTTTAGCTAACATTTTAAAATTAACATGTGAGCTAATGCATATTGAAGCATCCACATTTTTAGTCACAATTAAAATGTTTGATTACAGTTCTCAAAAAAGACCTTTAGGTTAATGCAATAAGTAAAAGCCCCTGAACCAGTGCTTAGCAATGAAGAAAGATGTGAAGACGGGGGTTTGAATTTAATCCTTTCTGTAGGGGGTTTAGACTTCTAAGTCACAAGCTGGGGTTTATGGCAGGAAAGGCGGTTAACTGATAAGGATTGCAGATGCAAGCTAGGAACCCCCCCGGGTGTAATCTTAAACTGACCATTTGTCCAGAACATCGTAAACTGGCCAAATACCATGAACCCCCCTCTTTACCATCAGACCAAGTGACGTCAGAAACGGAGAAGAAAACACTATATAACCCAAAAGTTTGTACCAGTACGTTGAACAATACTTCGGTTTTGTTGTTTCTTGCGGGAAACAAGACTTCGGCTTTATTGTTCCTTGCATGCAATAAACTCATCTGTTTTACTTCATCTCGGGATCAAGAACCTTATTTCTTCTGTTACAACAAATTTGGCGTAGTCGGCGGATGCTCCAGAAGGCACAGAACTTCCCATTGGCAGGAGAGACGGTCAGCGCTCACATTACTAAGAGGTAAGGACTCCTCTTTTTTTAAAAAAAGTCCTGACTCTCTCTGACCGATTGGGAAATCTCTGCTCCCTGCGAGAATCGCCCGAGATGACGGAGTAAACGTGAGTTTCTGAATTCCTCTGGCCCGGGGAAGACACCGGTGTATGTAATGGGTTGTTTGCTGTAAGCCCAGAATTTGGTCTGGCAGGGATTCCGCGGTATTGTGTACAGGCGTTCGAAGCTGGTGTATGCCTTAATTGCGCGTGGAGTTTCTGAACGGGTTTTGGACCCTTACCGTGAAGTTCAGGACTGGTGTGGGCCTTAATTCCGCCCGGAGTTCTGAAGGTCAGAACTGGTTTGGGCCTTAATTGCGCCCGGAGTTCTGAGGCTCAGGATCGGTGTGGGCCTTAATTGCGCCTGGGGTTCTAGAGCAAGAGGTGCATTAAATGCACGTAGTTCAGGACTGGTGTGGGCCTTAATTCCGCCCGGAGTTCTGAAGGTCAGAACTGGTTTGGGCCTTAATTGCGCCCGGAGTTCTGAGGCTCAGGATCGGTGTGGGCCTTAATTGCGCCTGGGGTTCTAGAGCAAGAGGTGCATTAAATGCACGTAGTTCAGGACTGGTGTGGGCCTTAATTGCGCCCGGAATTCTGAAGGTCAGAACTGGTTTGGGCCTTAATTGCGCCCGGGGTTCTGTGGCTCAGGATCGGTGTGGGCCTTAATTGCGCCCGGGGCTCTGGAGCTGAGTGATGCATTAAATGCACGTAATTCAGGACTGGTGTGGGCCTTAATTGCGCCCGGAGTTCTGAAGGTCAGAACTGGTTTGGGCCTTAATTGCGCCCAGAGTTCTGTGGCTCGGGATCGGTGTGGGCCTTATTTGCGCTCGGGGTTCTGGAGCTGAGTGGTACATTAAATGCACGTATAATCCAGGATTGGTGTGGGCCTTAATTTCGAGGTCTCGTTTCTTACCTGTGAACAGTGTGGTGTAAGTCCTCTAAAGTCTCTGAGAGGCATTTAGATCTGGAGGTAACAGACGCCCTTGGCTGAATGAGTGCAGGAATGCACAGGTTTTTCAAGTGAACGCATCCCCTTACTGTAAGAGACCGAACATGTGTGCTAACTGATGTGAAAATCAGTGGTGGAAGGGTCCGTTTATATATCGTAAAAGTGTAAGTTGACGAAAAAAAGGAGAAAAATATGCGAAAAGTTGAGTTTGTCAGGGGGAGTCTGGGGCGAAGACGCCTGTAAAGAAAGCATATGAGTATTGATTGGCAAAAGCACAAGCATGTAGCTCCCACCCTGGTGCACGGCCGGCACCAGTGGTGGCAGATACATGAAAAAAAAAGAAAGAAATTGGGATGTGACTTATAAGTGTGCTTGCAGGGAAAACAAAAACCCGGAAGAAAAGATACTTTACTCGCTACGAAAGAGTATAGAAAAAAAGCTAAAAGAGGCAGTACAGGAGAATGAGAAACTAAAGAAGGAATTAACTCCTGGTCACGCTGCACTGGTTAATGTGCTACAGCCGGCGATTAAGTTATATCCTGCTCTCCCACAGGGGAACAAACAGGCAGGAAACGAAAATAATTGGGATCAATTCCCACAGTGGCCATATGGAGAAGGGGGGTCTGATTGGGATAACACTTGGTATGAGTGTGATAAAGACGGATCAGGGTCTCCCCTGTTAGAGGGAGGGCGCCCGCAGATCTGTACTCTCACTCGAAGTGGGAAAGGACTTGATATAGCAGGGGCTGGCGCCGTTGATGACAGCGCCACTCTAACATTGTCTCGCACCCCGTCGAGGGGGTCTGCACTCGCAGCTACCTTCCCTGATTCCCCCATACGATCAAATCCAAAACCGGAAGATATTGACCGGTGGGCTAAAGTACCACACCCGAAATTAGAAATGCAGCGAACGTGTAGTGCGCTTCAGGAATTAAAAGGATTAATGTAGAAGTAAAACAAGAATACAGCACATTGTAGTACGAAGAGAAAAATATATTCTCGATGTGTATGTGTGTTTTATGAATTTGTGTGCCGGCATGTATGTGTGTAACTGTGAGTTTTGGTATACTAAATGACGGTGTGAGTCTGTTTAGCCAGCGGGACTGGCTAGAGACGTAACTAAAGAGACTTGACGAAAATCAACTTAAGGAGATTGGAAAATATAAGAGCGTCTGAAACGTATAAGTACAGTACAGGTGGACGTAAAAGTAGTTAAACAGTTTTTGTATTTTTATACAATTAGTTGCAATAGTGGAAACAATGTGGTTTTATTCGAATGTCTCGAAACCAGACATGCTGAAACGCTGTAGGTTTAGAATCGAGACTGGGGAGAATAACGTCTTGTGAGAAAATCTGTTTACCTAACGATTAGATCCTGTAAATCCCTTGTAGCCTCCCTAAGTCTGTCCCAGTCCAGTGGATAAAAATGTACTGTTAATGGAGTGTTGGTTTCTCTGTTAGGGGATACTGGAGCACTACTGTCCTGCTTGTTTCACTCCTCTGTTCAACAGTGTACTATAGATTAATGTATATGGGAAGACGGCAGGAGGCCACAGGAGTATTGGGGCAGCAAGTTTTACTTGCTGAGTACCAGATTTTAATGGGTGGTTTTATCCCAGATCTATTGGGTTGGATTATTATGCATTACAAAGAATGACTATCCAGAACAGGGTATCACGTGGCTTCAACTGACTGTGATCACTCAGTATGTTGATGGTATTCTGAGTGCTTCCCCTGACGAGGAAACCCATAAGTCTGAGTTGCTTCAGCTTTAGAGTGTCTAATAGAAGCAGTTATGATAAGGCCCTTTTGTGTCTAGCATTGTGAAATTTTAACAGGGCCTGGGTGCAATGTTTTTACGGGGTGCACAACTCTTAACAGATCTGCTTAAGGGGGGAGTGCAGTACAAGGACAAGATTGCCTTGGTTCCAGCAGCAAAAGCCGCCTGTAATAATTTGAAACAAGCTCTCTTACAGGTGCTGAGACTGGGGTTTCCTCAGAGGGATCAACCATTCTTTGTATGTAAGTGTGGAAAAAGGGTTCTGGGCAGCTGTGCTGACGCAGGAGCATGGAGGTAGGCACTATTATACCATTAGATGCTGTAGCCAAAAAGTGGGGGACTGTGAAAATTTAAGGAAATGTAATACTGTTTACTGATGGGTCCTCTCTGATGCATGAGGGAGACCAGAGAACAGGCTGAGCTGTTGCAACAGAATTCAAGGTGCTAACAATTGGAAAAATGCCCCTCCACTGCCTCAGCGCAGCAAGCCAGTTAAGAGCACTGATGGGAGATTGTAAAAAGAAAGATGTTAAAGGGTTACTGTATATGTATATAATGTATGTATTTGTTGCATGTAGGCCACAATTCTGGATGGCTATGGAGAAATAGGATTCTCTCACAATGGCAGGGACTCCAGTTGAGAATACTGGGCTTGTCTCTGAACTGATTTGTAGTTTTACAGCTGCTGACAGAAGCAGCTTGAGTAAGGTGTAAATAACACAATAAATAAAGAATTCCAGTAACTCAAGGTAACAACCATGCAGATGCAGATACCAGACGAGCGGCACTGGGAAAGCGGGAGTCTGAGACCCCTGTGAAACCTCTATTGGGGAAAAGGGAGAATTCAGGTTGAGGCCTTTAATAGATGTTTAATAGTGGTTAGAACAAATGTGTAAAGAATGTGGGGTTGTATGATGATGGGATGTGGGCTGGCACATACCCAAGTGTATGACAAAGATGATCCCGTGGTAAGGACTGTCCTGCCCCTTGGATACTGATCTAGGGGCAAACTACACTGGGAAGGTGTGCCAGCCTCACTAGGGGTAAGTTGGAAGTCACATTGCCCCCATCACCCACAGTCTGAAAGACCAACTAAGGAAATATCAACTGAAGGAACACTGTGGGTAGATGCTCTACCTGCAGTCCTGTGCGGTTTGCGGGCTGGAGGAAACAGAACTGTGAGACTGATCCCATTTGAGATCATCACGGGCAGCCAAAGAAACTCCCTGGAGGCCAAGTTTGGCTAACGCAGTGATGAATTAACTAACTCTCTATTAAAGTATTGTAGGTTTGTTAACTGAAGCGGTGCACAGGGGTCGTGAAAAGGTGCCGGATGCTTGGGGACCTCCAGCAGAGGGGAGACACGACCGGATACCTGGCGAGTTGGTGTAGGTGAAGACGAGATACCCTGCCAGACGTTGCAATCCTGCTGGGAGGGACCATATCAAGTGCCACCAACTACTGACTGTGCCATCTGAGTGACAGGATGAGATCGCTGGATCCGCGCATCGCACTTTCACCGACCCACAGCACCAGAGACTGAGTGAACAGAAAGAAGGATGTTGTTACCGTTTCTGTGTCTGATGCTTCCTAAGACCAACAGTGTGCTTGTTAGGCCTGTAATCGGAGTTGGGTCAATATTGCTGTTCCAAGATCCTGACGATAGATCTCCACATGGCTGAGGTCTGCGTTTGGGTCCTGGGGTAGGACTTTATGTATTTGTAGGATTAGGATTGTTTTATGTGTATAATTGTAACTATCACTTGTACAAAACATGTATCACATCTTGCTATAACCGTGGAACGTACAATGTCATGGCAATACATACCTGTTCGCCAAGAAAGGAAAGATCTGCCCTGACATTGTATGTATAAAAATAGGCTACACTGACGTATGCCATATTTTATAAAGGGGGAATGAAGAAAGATGTGAAGACGGGGGTTTGAATTTAATCCTTTCTGTAGGGGGTTTAGACTTCTAAGTCACAAGCTGGGGTTTATGGCAGGAAAGTGGGTTAACTGATAAGGATTGCAGATGCAAGCTAGGAACACCCCTGGGTGTAATCTTAAACTGACCATTTGTCCAGAACATCGTAAACTGGCCAAATACCATGAACCCCCCTCTTTACCATCAGACCGAGTGACGTCAGAAACGGAGAAGAAAACACTATATAACCCAAAAGTTTGTACCAGTACGTTGAACAATACTTCGGTTTTGTTGTTTCTTGCAGGAAACAAGACTTCGGCTTTATTGTTCCTTGCATGCAATAAACTCATCTGTTTTACTTCATCTCGGGATCAAGAACCTTATTTCTTCTGTTACAACAGCAACCTACAGCAAACGTTCTGTTTTTGCTACTTAAAGGGATTTTTAACAGTATAGAAAATGGTGCGTGCAATGGCAACAAAGAAATTAAGTTAAAAAACAAAATATGTGCTTGACTGTTCTGTAATTCTTTACTGCATGTTTTCTAATGAAATTTCTTTGCTGCAGAAAGAAATGATTCACCTGGTTTATTAACTGCAATATTTTTAGCCTACTGTTTTCACAGAAAAGCTCGCAATCCATGCTGCTGATAACATCAAACTTAAGAGTAGACCCAAGCATTTCGCACAAAATGGTGGTTGCCAAGAAGAAAGCAACGTTACAGTAGATGTTCACTCATTTCAGCCCTTTTGGAGTGATAATTATAAATTTGTTGAACATAAAGACTGCACTGTTTTCTCTCTAAGTTTTTTGAGAGAGTCTTTTCTTGCACAATCCGTGTCCACTGACATTTTCAGAAAAAACACTTCAAAGATGGGATGGACAAGGCTGAGTCTATCAAAGCAGCATCTTGAGCTGTGCTGCCCAAAACACATATATGGCACAAAAACAGGGCAAGATGTAGCGAAGATGCTTATTAATCATTTTGAGAAAAGCGTAAAAATTACACGAAGGAAATATTTTGTGTGACGACTGATAATGGCCCTGCTATGGTAGGAAAACTGGAGGCAATTTAAAATGTATTGATTATAAATGTTTCTATTTTTTCAAAGCACTGGGTTTTAAGCCTTTAGGTAGATACACATTTGCTGTCTTCCAGGGACAGTCCTGCATGTTTGATAGATACTTTGATAGTCTGATAGATTCTTTGGATCTAAGGTACTTTTTGGAAGATCTTCCTGAAATTTAACCTCAGTTGTTTAAAATGTTAATATTGGGTTTAACTTAAAGCTTTAACAACCTGGACGAGCAACAGCTTCTCCACAATTTGATGAAGAAGTATGCATCTGACTTAAACATTACCTTTTGTAGTTATTTTAACTTTTATTATTAGGAAAATAAATAACTTCTACAATGTTAATAAATTAAACACATAGAAAATAATTTGTAATGTGAAAAAAGGGAATAGTCATTTGGGTTTGAGACCAATAGAATGGAACCCTGACTTTAACCCCCATAGATTAGGAATGGTTATTGAGGGCCTTAAGTTTATACTGTCAGCTAGCAAATTTTTATTCTATATTAATAAAATATTAGAAAATATAGAGGAATATAAGAGGTAACGGTAAGATCCAAAAGGAAAAGAGAGGTTGGCATTCCCATGGCATTCATGTTCCTGGAGAGAGTCACCAAACACTGGTTAAAGCTGGACAGACTTAGTGTTCAAATGTGGAAGGACTCTATGAATGAAATTTCAAGGAGAAAATTACCCACATAAAAATCAACAACACATACAGTATATATTTATGAGGCAAAATGAGAAAGGCTGTTTTTTAAGTCTCTCAGTAATTATATATTTACAAAGAAGCCACAGATAAGAACTTGTATAAAATTCAATCAAAACAGTTTTCGAAACAGTATTACTTTTTTGATGCATGTGAAAAAGGGAATGGTGTGTGTCTCAACATATCTACATTAAATCACCTGTATTTACTTACTCCAGTTTTGTTAATTTACAGTTAGGATTCCTCAGAGATGCAGACAGCAGTTTCACTCCTGAATCTCCCAGTTTATTGCATCTCAGGCCCACTTCTCTGACTGAGTGTTGAGACTGAAGAGCAGATGCCAGATCTTCACAACAGCTCCCTGTTAGTCCAGAGTCCTTCATCCTGCAGACAAAAAGACACGAGCACAGCAAAGCATCCTCATCTTTCTTTCCAAGTCTTCTCTATAACACGCGGATCTCAATAATATACAACATCATGTTATTAACCATCTCAGAGTGTCCATAGATGAGGATGATGAAGATAACAGCTGTGAAGAAAGATATGAGATGTAAAAATGGGTTAACTGATTTCTTGCTGCACAAACACTTCTTTTGGTACAAACCATTCCATGCTTAAGCACTTTTGAGTTATAGCAGGGATGGGAGTTAACTGATAAGAGATTCCAAGTGCGAGATAGAGACTCCTTAACTATGGGAAGATAAGACCGGCCATTCAAACTGTTCAAGGTCTTGAGAATGTCTAACACAGGTAACCATGGTACCATGGTAACAATTTGCGTCAGATACGGCTGAAGTTTTCTATATAAACTGAGCTTTGTGTAATTTTGAACAATTTCCGATTGTTCCTTGCATGCAATAAAACTCACTTGTTCAGGTCATCTTGGAGTCAAGAACTTATTTGTTTGTTACAACAGCTGCTTCAAAATTTTGGGTTCCAGAAGGAAGAAGAAAGATTAGAAAAAACTGTCAAGAAGTGGAAAAGAGGGAGAGAGATGGAGCTACAATGATTAGAAAAGGGAAACAGAACAATAGAAACTGACTTTTAAAAATTGCTTCACATTTTATTGTGTCTTGTTATAGTTATAAATTTGGTTGATTTTCTTAAAATTGTTTAATTAATACAAAATGTAAATTACCAACACTGGAGTAAGTGAACTGGAGATTTATTGTAGATATGCTGAGGAAAACAACATTCCCTTTTGAAGAAACTAAACATTTGAATAAAATGAACAATTTCATTTATTAAGATTATTTACATATTTACAGAAACATTTAGATTTTTTTAAATTCTTCGACAGACTATCTTTAAAATAAAATGCTTGTTTTTGTTTCTCAGTTGCCTATACATCTCCCAGTTAGTGGGATCCTTAGTTTGGTGAAACACAGCCTAGTCCTCATGTTTTCCAAACTGTGTCTGTCATTTGTAAATTTCATACATATAGTCCCATGCCCCTTGGACTTTTGGTATTAACTGAAAACTTTCCTGGTTAACATTAAGTGTATATCAAATGAAAGCCTCAACATTAATATTTTTGTACTGTCAAATTATTATTTTTGAGGTGCTTTAGGGGTCTTAACTTTCCGGAAACAATTACAGATAGATTGTAATTATAAATGATGAGTTTCTTCTTTCAAAATTTGAAAGTTGTTGAAGTGATGCAGGAAATGCTCATTAAAGCATGTGTCAGCATTGACGCAGTAATTAATGTATCACTCGAATAAGTCAGGGACAAAACCAGTATTAGAAGCAAAGAAGCATTCTTCTACCCAGCTGACAAAGCTATTTGCATATTTCACCATTACCATATGGTACCCATGGTTACTCCACTAACATGCTCAGCTGACAAAGCTATTTGCATATTTCACCATTACCATATGGTGCCCATGGTTACTCCACTAACATGCTCGTAATTGAAAGAGAAGGCACTTATCCTGCAAGACGTACAAGAGTATGGCGGGTTGGCTCAAGCACTATGCGTTTGCTCACTGTGCACTTAAGGGTTAAAACCGGCTTTTTGGGTGGGGGAATGATGTGACTACCATGGTGAAAAGAAAACACTCCAGGTCCTGAAAATGAAAATCGTCAAAAAGTTGAGCGTGGTTAGTGTCCTTAATATAAGAAGAAAGCTATTTAACTGTTGGTCTTACAAGGCTGTCAAGAAAGGCTGAGATGTGAGTTGCATGCTGATCTCAGCATGCAACTGATTTGGCGTTCCGGAGTGTCGGGTTTGTGGATTTTCAAAAAAAGGCAAAAACCTTACCTATAACTTTGTTACAATCTATGGTAGAGTCATAAAATCTATAACAATTGCCATTTCCCTTGTACTGCACTTCTCAAGGCTTCATTCAGACAATGGGTTTCATTTCAGGTGTTTGCTGAAAGTAGAATGAGAGATATGTTTCAATGAAGAAACAGAGCATGAAAAGACAAAGTGAAATAGGGAATGGGAGATAAAGAAACTAAAAAAGTTCATGGTGAAACCATGAAAACCATTACCTTTCTCTTCCACCAAGTTTGTACAATGCCATAGGACCTTGTTTGGATACGTTTTGGAGACTGAAGTAATTTGAACTTTGTTACAGAGAGCTTGCTGTCCTACTTTCATCCATCTATTTTCTAACTTCTTTATACAATATTTCCATATTGCAGGGGCGCCAGAACCTATCCCAGCAAGCTTTGGGCACAAAGCAGGTGACACCGTGGACACCGTGGACACCAGTCCATCACTGAGCACATGCAAACCCAAGAAAATCTACAAACTCTATGCAGATACCTCCCAGGGACTACTAAAGTAGTAGTAGATTCAACTGTTTCTATTACAGAGGCACTAGTAAAGGGTACTAGTAAAGGTTATGATCCATGGCCAAACAGGATCAAGAGGTTATAACTGCCCTATCCACTTACCCTAAACGTACTGTTTAAGGGGAATTCTGATTTACAGGCATTCTGTCATAAAACCAGGGATTTTGACAAGTAAATTGGATATTTTTGGTCAAATGTAGCTTCTACTTAATTTATGACATTAAAAAAGAGGGAGATGGATGGATAGTTTTCTCTTCCCTGATAGGAGACTCATTTATTGGTTACATATCCTGAAGAAGATTTGAAGTTTAGTTTTGAGGGTATAGCTACAGATGCAAACTCCATAGGGATTAGAATTTGGGGTGACTGAAAGAGACAAAAATACTCTTTTGTCATAAAACCATAATATGTAGTGAGTTGTTAGGGATCCCATAAGCTTGACTTCCATGAGCAAAGTTTGGGTGATTATCCAGTGGGAGAAAAAGCCATTGAAAATACTGAAGAATTTCAGAAATTGAGAGCATCTTCCTTTGTTGATTATAAATGGTAATGTTATCTGAATGGATAAGGACCTGTAGTTTCCAACTGTGCCCCCCCCCCAAAAAAAAAAAAGTAGCAATGAAAATTGGAAATTGTTTAAATCAAGTGGAAGAACGATCAGAAAAAAGGGTGAAAATAAACATAGAAGGCCAAGATGTTGCTAATCACTGATTTTGATAATAGCTTCCTAGGCAAGGAGAAGGGCTGTGTCTGTAAAAACTTTGTAAAGAACAAGACTCAGCATAAAAAACAATCCTTTCCATTTTGTTAAAATAAGTGCCAAAACCAAAGTTTAACTTAAATTGCAAATTTGGAGTGGTGCTAGTATCACATTGATGAAGCAAGTTTGAGAAGATGTAAAATAAAAGACCACTTTTGTAACCTGTATGGCATAGTTGAGGTGACCCAGCAGAGACAGAAATTCCTTATGTGCAAAACATAACTGACAAAAAGATGCAATGGGATGCAGTCATGGGGCAGAGAGTGCAAGATCAGTGGAAATGAGAATGCTTTGAGAATGTGGGAGAGCCGCCAATAATAGGGACTATTTTTGTGGATTGAGCGTGTCACTTTTTGGGCTTAAATGAAAGAAAGTAGCCGTAGTCAAGGATCAGAGAGGCCGGCCAAAGTAGAAGCTGTGACATGTTAATCTGTTGACTGTAACTCCTCATATGGCACAGAATTAAGTGTTGAGGACTAGTCTGCTGGGTTTCCCACAGACTGAAATAGGACTGAACGCATCATGAAGTACTGTACTGAGTGGTTGCCAGTGTAGAAATATGGCCATGTGGGCACTGTGGAGAGGAAAACAAAAACTCCTGTGAGATGAAAATAAACCTCTAGGGTCCTGCCCCCCTCCAGGGAGCTGCAAAAGCTCCAGCTCTGGACTCAAGCTGTAATGCTGTAACAGAGAAGGTTACTGACCCAGAAGCAGCAGTGGCTTGGAGCTGCCTGCATGAAATTAAGAAGAGCCAAAACGGAACGGGGGCCAAAGAGATGGCATTAAGGCAGAAGGAGACAAGAAGAATGGACAAGAAGCATCCGAAATGGATGCTGGGGATAGACACATAAACAAGGCTGGATTAAGAGCTGTGGGACAGCTACTGCCTGAGCTGGAGGTAGAATGACAGACAGACCTGGGACCGAGGAGATGGCATCAGTAACAGGAGAGGAATGAACCCAGGGCAGAATTGGACTCGGGAGATAGAGACACAAGAAACCAGAGGAGAAAAGGCAAAAAAGAAAGAATACAGTGAGAGGCCTGAGATTCAGAGGACAGGGTAATCAACAAAACAAGAAGCAGAATCAAGAAAAACAGATACAGACTGAGAAAGAATGCTGAAAGATGAAACAAGCACGGAAGAAGGTAGAACAGAAAGTCTTGAAATTTGATTTGCAGCAATGGTGGCTCAGAGGTCCTTCTGCCTTGTTGTGTGCTGAGTGACTTCATCACCAGATGCAGAAGTATGCTGAATAACCAGTTTATGAACCGGAGAGTTAAAAAAAAAAACCTTTAAGTGCATTTCAATTAACAGGTTTGTGAGAAGCCAGAGAAATGTCTTTCACTTTTTCTGTACATTGCTCGTTGTTCAAAGCAGAAGTCCACACGTAGAAAATGGATGTGAGAATAATGTGGGAGGTGAATGTAAAAAAAAACATTTTTTTTTTACTTTCCTGGATGTTATTTGGAGCATGTTCCAATGAATGCAGAGAGGCTCAGCAGGTCAGTTGTTTTGCACTGGACTGAAGTGTAATGATAATGATATCAGGAGATGTGTTTATTGGAAGCCCAAGAGCCAAGAGTTCATAGGGGAAAAAAGCAATGTCCTTCATGCATATTGTTACAGCTTTATGTGACTGACATGTGTCTCTTAGATTTTAGATAAACATTTGTGACACTTGGAAGGGTAAACACTTCTAACTTCATCCTACCAATGTTTCTGAATTGAAGCAGTTCTGCGAGTCCTCCGTAACAATCTGAAAGACTGATATTGAATCATAGGAAGCGTTTGGGTGCAGTCATTGCAGCTAAAGGTAGTGCAACTAGTTATTAAATGTAAGTGAGCAACTACATTTTCACAAATGGGATATGGGTGTTGGATAACTTTGTTTATTAAATAAATGAAATAATCATAATAAAAAAGTGTTATTTGTTCACTCAGGTTCCCTTTATCTAATATTAAATTTTGTCTAAAGATCTGAAAATATCCAGTGTGACATGTGCAATAATAGAGGAAATCAGGGGGCAAATTATTTTTCACGGCACTGTACCTCAGTTATAAACATTTTAATTGCTTAGGGTGCATTTTTTATGGATGGGTATATAGGAACCCATTTATTTGGTGGCATCCAGGGTGCAAAAAATGTTAATGCTTAGAATGTTAGGCTTCTGAAATGCCTTGTTTGTAAACTGTACATAAATACTGTACATAAAGTAACTTGTGTGTTGTATGTTGTGTAGTGATAACCAAGTGTGCCTAGATTATTACCCATATCCACAAATCTGTGCCAAAGAAATAATTCACATTCCTCTAATTATACCAGCCGCTCGAATATATTGCTAAAATCAATTTCAAGTTGGGGGTTATGAATAATTATTCCACTGATTGACTAAACCGCTAGGTAAATTCTTGATTTTCACCATTTTCATTTTCATTTTTGTGCCAATATCATGAATGGTACTTTGTTAATGGAGATTTGTAATGTTTTGCTACAGTGCAGATGATAATGGGCCGAAAGCTTTCAGAATGGACGAATTGCAAGTTGCAAACTTAACCACAAGTTAGTGTTTGTACAGAGCAACCTGGTTTCAAAGGAGAAATACCAGGCTGTTTAAAAAATACCAGAATGATAACGACAGATCTCAGTCTTCGGAAAGCCATGGTATCTTGAAAAAGACCTGTAAGGGTGGGTGAGGTTGAAAAGCAGGTAATTGAAACGTCAAAGCAGCAGATGGAGCACATGAAGAGTTGAACATGAGGAGAAGCTGATTTCTGGACAAGATTTTAAAAAAAAACTTAACTGAAACAGAAAACAGGAATATCCATTGCAAAGTTGGGGGGAGGAAATAGGTAAAGCAGGGTCATACAATAGTCAATGCAAAAAGATGCAAGGGAGAGAAACGGCTCACATATAGTATTTATAGTGTGTAGGAGAAGAAATGACACCAGGTGTGATTGCTTATTACTGACAGCTGATTGAACTTGGTTGCTATCATCTCTCCTGAACTTTTGTTATAAACTCCATTGAAGCACTTGAAATGAGGAATAAGTGATCCCTTTGGGATAATTAAGTGCTTGAAAAATATCTTTGTTGTGTAAATTATTCAATATTACTTCTCAGTATACACTATACCTACACAGGATCAGAGCTTCACATTTTAAACTATAAGAAATCAGTAGTTTTCAACAAGTATGACAGCAACATATTCACAGGAATTAAAGGCAGCACAATAAGAAATATTTTTTATTTTGTGGCACAGAAGAGTAATGAAGACATCGAAAACATGATAGCACATCTTCAGACTAATTCAACTTAATGAAGCTCAAGTGTATTTGAAAAACCGTTCATATAAAAAAATCATTTTGCAGATTTAAGTAATCTAGTTTACTATGATACTATGCTGTACCACCATTCACCTGAGGATTAACTTGTATATCAATATTTGGAGAGGAAAGGAGTGTGATGAGCCATCTGAATAGTTGCTTCAGTAGCTGTTCTTTGAAGCCCAGGTTGATGAATGCCAGCTGTAATTTTAGTCCTTTAGAATTAATGTAGCTTTATTTGGGAATTTGCTACTACAAACTTGTAGTTCTATTAAGAGATAATTAATCATCTTACAAATAATAGTGACATCATCACCTTGTACAGATTTAATTTGCATTAACCCAGGTTTTATCATGTCTTATGGGATTGCACCCCTACTCAAATATATCAGTATGCCATTTTCAACCATGAAACACAAAGTCAACATTGCAGAAAATAGATGCTTTAGATATTGATTTTCTTGAAATCAAACAAGGTGCCAGCAGTGTGCCAACTGGATGTAATCCCATTTGCCTGTCTCAAAAATCCAACAGTGACAACAGCAGAATGCAGCATTGCTGTGCCTCCTCCCCCCACCAGCTCATAAGAGAAACGAAACGGGTGCCCTGTATACTATATCCACTGGGGTACCCTGCCACAAACTCCTGGTAAACAAGGCATGCCATGGAAAAGCACACACCCCAACAGCAGCCTTTCCCCAAGGGACAACAGACATCCTCACATATCAGGCACTTTGTCCTCATACTGGGGAGGGGGTGTGAGGGGTTCAATGGTGACCAGGCCTCCCTGGGCAGGGCTGCGTATGTTGAGCCGGATGTCCTTGAGGTGTAACTTCTCAGATTTAATTCGCCTCACTTTGAGAGGTTTCATTTTCCAGCTAGAATGGGAGTTCCGGCTAGAAGGTTGAATTGTTGTTGTGGTCACATGTGGGGGCTGTGGCTCAGGGGGTGGCAGGGTTGCATCTGGGATTGACAGAGTTTGGGAAGGCTCTTCCCTGGTGTTGACTGGCAGTGGGTTGGTCTCATTGTCCAGGGCATCAGCCAGTGACTCATAGGATGGCAGGGAGGTGCTGTTGCGCAGGTTGCTTTGTCGAACTGGGTATTCTTGGCTGCCAATGACCTCTTCATAGCTCGGCACATCATACCTTGAAACAGGGACCTCTGGCCTGCACTCAAACACACACAAGCCCAGTTGTCAGAATCTACACCAGCACAACCCTGAAACAAGTCAATCAACATCACTTACAGCAATGAGCTGTCTTTGAATGCCTGTTACTCTTGAATGCAGTCTATGACATCTGAAATGTTGCAATAGGATTATAAGTTAGTCAACAATGGGCAAGGAAAATAAGAGCAAGAAATAATTTTCTGCAAAATACAGATCCAACCATCCAAAATGAGCGAGGTGAGCTGCCTTAAAACGCAGTGGACGTTTCGCAACATACCACATGTTTTTTTAAATAGGATAATAGTATCAGGAAGTACCTTGTAAAACCGCCAGGTAGAGCAAATAAAGCTGTCACCAGAAAATGCCCGGTGTTGAATACCAGTTACTGCCGAGGATCAATCTTTTTCCAATTCAGAATTTAAGTTGTATATTGTATAGATTTTTAATAATTTTAAACTGTGTATTACAGCGTGTTAAACATAAAACATTAAAAAGTCTATTATTTTATAAAAGCAAGATTGCTCAGTTGAACAAAAGTACACAACCTGCCACCTTCTTCATAAACAATTTAATGATCAATATTTTCTGCATCAAAGTCTTTAACTTGGTAACTTACAGTGGGTTCTAGTTTTAATGTGCTTTTTCTAACATTATTAAGCTTACATACTGTACTTCATAAAAAGTTATAATGTTTTATCCTTTTCTAAGAATACGTACTGTAGTAAGAACACCACTTGCTGTTTAGGTAAAAAGATAAATGTTGTAGTGATTTAACACCACTTGATAGTTACACAATTCCATATTAATATACCTAAGCAGCTAAAGTATAAAAGTGGACATTTTGAAAACATTTTGACATTCATTTCATTTTTTTTTTAAATCCTTGTAGTGGCAATGAGCACCCAAGCGGTTCAAAACGCGATCAGAGCATTACTTTCAGTTTGTTTATATATAAATACATAAATGTATTCCACTATTATAGAACATGATGCGTCTCTTTCAGGTTTACATCCGAATTGAGAAAATCTATATTTTTTCTTAATCCAAATAACAGCAGCCAGTAATCAGCAAACAATTTAACTTGGAATTTAAAATAAAAAACTTTAAACCATAGTAGAGTGCCTGAGATTGAACCCGGTCCGACAGCATCAGTCAACAGGGAACCAGCTGGCTGAGCTAAAGGAGACCTCAGCCCGGACACCCGATTTGCTCTGAGAGCTTGTTTTTGGCAAAATCTTAAAATTAAACAAGGGAGGGGGGAATGGTTATTTTTTACAATTGCCAGTGAATCAGAGAACAGCCTATCAACACGATGAGCAAACGATTGTTTTTTATGTTTAAAAACAAAATAAATAATTAGATAGATAGATGCTTTATTGATCCCGTGAGGGAAATTGCAGATACAATGGTAAGATACAATGGTATATCCCTGCCTAACATTGCATGACTTTAAAAAGCTGTAAAAAGCTGGTTTAGATAGTTAAAAAATACTTTTTATGCATAAAAACCGGGTGATTTTTCTTCTTACGATCAGCGTAGAATCTTTGTGTATGCTGTAAGTATGCTGTAAGATTTTTACTTTAATTAAATGTTTAAAATACTTCAATTTTATAAATGCAACACATTTCATACAGAAAAAAATCACGTTCTCTTCTCTTCCTGTTGTGTAGGACAGGGGTGAGTTTCCCAAAAACGATGAATCTTAGAGACTTACAAGCAACTTTACGATGTACGTACGTAACGTACGTGCTACTTTTTCGTGCATTTCCCAAAATCCCTCTTCATCGATCATTTAACGAGCGAGTATAAAGTACTTCTTTGTTTACCCCGCCCATGAAGTCGCTTAGCAAAAAGCATCAAAAGTCGATTGACAAACAATCGATTAACAATACTTTCATTATATGGTGTCGGTTTTGGTCCTTCAGTGGGATGAAATAAAGTTGTGAAAAAGGAATATGAAGTAAACATGACATTATAATTTAACAACCATTTAAGCAAAAGCGTATAGATAGGCACAAAATGGGACACTTATTGTTTCTAAGAGAAAATAAAATAAATGACTGACATGCCGTAAAAGCAAACCAAGTTTAACTGCGTGGACAGTCTATGCATCCTGTACGTCTTTGATTTAAAGCAATATTTTTGTCACGCTGCCATCGTTAAGAATCACAGTGTTTCATTAGAAAATACTGTTATTGAAAGTTGTTGGGTGTGTTGGAACGCCATTTTATTTGGTCTTATTAACATGACATCTGGAAAAAATAACTACTAAGCTTGGCACATGTTACTCAACAAATACAAGACCTATAATCAAACTTAAAAACAAGTAGGTCTAAGCTTTACCATAAACAACCAAGAGAGAACATAAACGGTATTCGAACTTTAAATATTGTATCGACCGCGGGTTTCAGTACGGAATGGAGCAGGCCTGGGACTCAGGGAATGGGGTTGAACAACACATTTATTAACTCGAATCAGGAAAGGTACACACACAGGGACAGGGGTTACAGCACTGCACCTACACTAACATACACACACGAAGGGAAGAGACTGTATCTCAGCCTCCGTCTCACTATATACAGTCCGGTAGTCCCCAGGTGCTGTTCTCAGCCCGCCCTGCGTGGCGCTACATTGTAATACATGTTACATGTTTCATGTTCTTTATGGAATTTAAATACAATTTAAACCCCACCCCAAAAGTACTAAAAGAGGGAGTATTATTAAAACATTTGACTTATGAATATGAAATTTACCCAAGATGGCTAATAAATTCATTACTGTATAAATAAATGTTCTTTTTTCGAATTTCCTCTTACATAGTACAACAAAATATCAAAATCCTTAATATAAAATCTTAATATTCTATATTTCCAGAGAATTCCCATGACGTGAATTGAATGTGCTCTGTCTGGCGATCTCTGTCGCTAAGGTTAGCGCTAGCAGCACAGCCTGAGCTTTCTATAGGGAATGGCACCAATCACATCTGCATTTATCACTTAGTTTTTAAAATTCAACAACGTAAATCATTATCTGTGTCTTCTTAGTCCCTTAATTAACTTTAAGAATAGCTTTCTCACTATTAAACAAAGCAGGAGCGTATTGTACTTCCTAATGGCATCACACATGGAAAGATTAGATTGTAATCGTTTTTACTTTTTAATAAATTTTAGGAAAGTGTCATCTATACAAAAAAGTTGTATTTATTTAATACCACTTGATAGTTATATTAATATGGAATTGTGTAACTAAGCAGCTAAAATATCACAGGTGGACATTTCAGAAACATTTTGATATCTGTTTCATTTTAAAAAAACCTTTATTGTCCTTGTAGTGGTAACGGACAAAGCACTGCAACCAATGGTTAAAAGCACGATCAGCGTATCACTTTCGGTTTGTTTCTTATATAGTGAATACATAAAAATAGTCCACTATTATAGCTTGTTGTTGGCTCTGGTGTGAATTTGCATATCTGGATAAATTAAGTGATGGTCTTCTGATTAAGGATTTCTTCACGAAATTCTTTAAGTTAAACAAAGGAGAAGGGTTATTTTTACAATTGCCACTCCAAGATTCTGACTGATTTAATTCCCCTTCATTGAGCTGAAACAGATAAAGAAATCATGCAGTAGTTATATGTATTGGAAGGTGCTCTGTTTTATTAACAGACACTCCCACTTAAACCTGTGTCATACAGTGATATAGACATCTGTAATGTCATCCCCATTAAACAATGTGTCTCGAAAATCCTGCTAAATTAGAAGCATTGCAGAAGGTGATAAACTGTACATTATTTACTGGAGCGCAGTTGAGTTCAAAGAAGAAAGTCTGTGAAGCCCCCGTTTATTGGTACCAAACACTGAAGAGACGACACAGTTCTGTACAGATTACAGAAAAGTGAATTCTGACACTCCACCAGACGTCGTATGTACTGTTTAACCATAGTCAAGGACTGATGCGCTGTTCCCTTTTGTAACAGGGTAACTCCTGAAAATTAGACACAAGAGTATTATTGGACAATGTTGTGCAGCCCTGGCAGAATTTCTCTGTAAACTGAAGAATTATAGAGGAGACACATTGTGCATCTCCTCTTTTTACACTTGTACGAACATTCCAATGTTAATGCAAGACATGGAAGACATTATTAATAACCTTTTAAATCTGAAGCTGTTAACTCTACTTCACACCTGCATCTCAAGATCATGGTTTCAAAATAAAAATAACATCAAATCTTTAATTGGATGTGAACGTCATGATTGTTACGCAAGGATGTGAAACGTAACAATTTGTTACAGTTACCACCAGGAGAAAAAAAAGTTTATTTATTTGTGGCTGCTGCAGTTGAACCCTTTGCAATGGCTGGATAGTTAACACTTCCCAATTGCTTTGTCAGTCTGTCTGTGGGGGGAAGGGGGGAGCTCTCCTTGACAGCCAACACTCCTCCATACACTTAAGTGAAAAATTCATAAAAATGCCAATGTAAACGTCATATTTACAATTTTTTTAAATAAAAATGGTTGTAAAAGTTCTCTAAAGCTTTCTCAGTCAAGAACAAGAATTCACATAGGGAGCATACAGATGCAGCCATTCAAAATGCGCAGGTGATACCGCATTATTTTCCAGTACGCTGTATGCAGTCTACCGCAAGTTACCGGTAAATACCGCGAGTTACCGTAAATTCTCCTATAATACGACAAGCAAAATAATAGTATCCGGAATTTCCGCAAGGTGGAGCTAATAAAGCTCAACCTCTCATGTTTGAGCTGTCGCCATCAAAGTCTTTAAGGAAGATATTACTAATAGTATTAATAATGAATGACCTTGGACTAGCTGTAAGTGTAAACTCAAAGTGTTGCCCTGGTCAACATTCTTTTTTTCATTGACTGTCTGTGTAAAAGTAACACCACAGCATTTCGCAATCACGCATTTGTTTCCAGTCATGCAAAGTACAGTAATTTTTGAGAATCGATTCACCATGCCTTTCAGATGCTCATAAAAGAGATTGATTTAGGAACATAAACATATTACCGTATGAAAACTGTACTGTATACAGTATGTATATGTATATCTATATTTAATGTCTTAACTGTGCCCATTTAAGTATTGAATATTCATATGGAATTTTACCACTGAAGGGAAATATTAGTAGCTGAACATAAAAAGGATAGGAGCATACTGCAACACGTGTGAAGGCCATAAATGATATTAATTTTGGAACATAAACATACAGTATATGGCTGGTCTCGGTACTTTAAAGAAAACATACACGAAACATGGTTTCATTATGACCAGAATCGGTCTTGAGATATTTTTAACTTGATTTACAGTATTTGAGAGGTATGTCTTAACACCGATACTACGTAAATACTGCTCATGTATATGTTTCTAGGTTTATATTATGCATTTCATACGGTCAAATAACTTTTGAGCAACTAATAAGAAGCGCGAAATGGTATGCCCAGGGCGTTTTAGTTTCGTTTTGTGCTGGGACTCTGCTTTAACAATGTCACCGTGGATTGATTAGTATCTATAGTATCTATCAAGTACATACAAGTCATTTTTTAAATGTTGTAGTTCGTCTTGTAAAAATGTTACGAGTACATCTATCAACAATTACACAGGTTCTGTTTCCATATTGCGGATTTTGGTTACGTAATTTTATTTTCTAAATTTCACGTTGTGAATATATGATTTGGGCAAACAGAGCCGCAAAGAAGTACATTATGGGTTGTTGTTTTTTTTTTTTGCAGTTTTATCTAGAACAAGCGATGCTTATACCTTTGTCTGATTCTTGTGAAACTATCCACACGACAGTTACAGTACCTAGGAGTTGACTTCAGTGATGTCACTGATGGGATGTTTCTAAAAATCCATCCTCTGTAAAACGTCTTCTCTAGTTGTCCCGCATATGTATTCGCTAATGAAGCTGTGTGTTCTGAGCCTGGATCTCTACATTTCTGTACGAACCAGCTTAGAGGGCTAAAGACAGCTTGTGTTTAAATTGAGTGTAAGGTAATTTATGCTTCTAAAGTCATGGTCAGCATTTATTATTGTACTGTGCTGTAAACTTGTTCTGTGCCTAGTCACATTATTTTATAGCGTTTTTATAGCGTTATCAAATCTGGTGGCGCTGTGTGTTAGTTTCCTGACTCCCATGTCACATGGTCTGTGATTGAATCCCATGGAACTATGACTATTTTTTAACAAACATTTCTTTGAAAAAATGAAACGTTTCCCTTGGTCAGAGATTAAATAAAACCTCACTCGCACCAAACAAATTTATATTTCTAAATATCACGACATGATCGAATTTAAGTCTTTTTAATAACAATGAATAGTCACCTATTATAAAATAATAAAATATACATTTATATTGATTTGAATCGCGTTTTGATTTAAATCGTAAACGCGTGTTTAAATATATGTGTTTAAAGGCGATATACTGTATAAAAGCTCCGATTCCTATGGAGTGTGTTCTGCCGGGGATTCAAAAAAATTATTTTAAATAGGCTGATAAAGCTTAGACTACTGTAACTGTATTCTAGCCTGTATTACAACAGAACATTGGACAATGCAACGTAAATTGCAAAAATGCACTTGGAATCTGTCCAAGCCCTCCTACGAATATTATTTAAACTGCGACACTGATCATTCATCACTAAATAAACTTTATTTTATATAGCGTTTTAAGCGAATAGGTAATTAGATTGCTCATAAACCTAATCGCTTTTTCTACATAAACACAGCGTGATTGCTCTCTGAAAATGCTTTTCCTTTATATTTAGGCTCAGATTTCAACTATAGATCGTATTATTATAAACTTTCTTGGAAAAATGTATTTTATGTAAACCATGTTTGCTATTAATTCATTAGTGCTAAAATACGTTCATTGCCTTCCAATCGAGTCGAGTTGACATTGGAAGCTTGCCACTCCCGGACTGTTACACCAACGCATTAGCATGTTAAAGCGATTTCATTGAGGAGCCCAGCTACCAGTTAACACTGTACTTCCTGCTTTGAAAACACCTGTGAAACCGGTTTAATTCGTCACAGCCAGCACTCTGGCAGAGAGGGGGTTGTACTCGTAAAGTAGAAGCAGCCGAGATTTCCAGCGAAAGACACCTCCCCCTGTAATGCTTTCTGTTGAAAATTGAGGTGGATTTTGTTTATGATAAAGAGGATAAACTGGGATGGGAGGAGGGTTTGGTTTTGCATAAGGGGCGGGATTATGATAATTGGATGAATTTGCGAGAGTATAATGGTTTGATATATTTGATTTTGTATTGTGGTCGTTATCTATGTTTTTGGTTGGTATTATGTTTATATGGTTGTTTTTGTTGGTTGGTTGTTATTATGGTTATTAATAATACGATCTATAGTTGAAATCTGAGCCTAAATAAAAAGAAAAAGCAAGTGATTAGGTTTATGAGCAATCTAATTACTTATTCGTTTAAAACGCTATATAAAATAAAGTTTATTATTAATTTGCTGGACAGAGCGGTGAACATTATTATGCATAAGAAAGAAAACGATCCTGATCAGTTTAGAAATCTGTGTTCGCTGTAAGGTTTTTACTTCTTAAACTTTTAAAATACACGTTTCGAATGGAAAGAAATTCTCTTCCTGGTAGTCGCATGAAGAGAGAGGCGAAACAGCCCTACAAAGCCCTGTCGCAGTACACGAATATAATCATATCGTTATTAAATTCTTTAGATACGCGATTCCATATTATATTAGCAGAAAAGCTTAAAACTACCACTTTTTCAGGTTAGTTAAATTTAATTTATTTATATATTATATATTTATATCTCTGACCAAGGGAAATGTTCAAAGAAATGTTTGTTTGTTGACTGTTATCAAAAATGACTTAGAATTGATCATGTTATGATATTTTGAAATATAAAAGTCAATTGATTGTCCATAATATCGCTATTCTATTTTTTCGAAGAAATGTTTGTTAAAAGAAAAGTCCAGCACTAGCTGGATTTGAACACACAACCCATGAGTTGGTAGTCGGGCACGTAGACCAGTAGGCTACAAGGGAAGTCGCATGAAGCGAAACAGCCCTACACAGCCCTGTCGCAGTACATGAATATAATCATATCGTTATTAATTTCTTTAGATACCCGATTCCATATTATATTCCCTGTTAATCAAATTCTAAAAGTATGCTTGTTGACTCTGGTATCTCTTTAGTTAAAGACTTCGATGCTTAAAATGTTTAGGGAGAAATGGAATACGGGTGTGTATTTTTTACTTTAAAGTAACAAGACCAGCCATATACTGTATGTTTAAGTTCCAAAATTAATATCGTTTATGGCCTTCACACGCGTAGCAGTATGCTCCTAGTCTTTTTATGCTCAGGCACTAAGATTTCCCTTCAGTGGTAAAATTCCATATAAATATTAAATACTACAACGGGCACAGTAAAGACGTTTACTGTAAATCTTTCTACGACAGACCAACGGACCACAAGTGCCCCTGTCGGTCCACCAATCACGTACCGCGGTACCCCGCGTCATCTTGCGTCACGATGCGCGACGCCGTCACCAATAACCTCCGGTACGTGTCTGTACCGCGCACTTTGAATGGCTGCATCTGTATGCATATGCATGCGTAGGCTGGTAAGGATCAGCTAAAAAGGGAAGAAAACGCTTTCAGAGAAAACAATGTTTCAGGTGTGAAGAATACATAGCCGCAATTCAATTGCAGCATAAATGTTTCCCCACACACCCTGCCCCTGCTACGATTGGAATTTACAGAAACAAAGCACTGAAAGCTTTACAGTAGATAGTCAGGTGTTTCGAAGATGTAGGGATAGTTTGTAATTTCGACTTTATGAACACACCTGGGATTCGATTAATTCAAAAAGAGGTTTTGAAAATTGAACCAGGTACTAAATCTTGTTCATATAAAAGGTATATCACTGGGCAGAGTGATGGAGACTAAAATAAATGACAAGCACTACCAGCTTTCTTCCCTTCCCTCTGGTGCGAGGTGATAATGGCTAGTTTTGGCTGGCACAAAACATTCTCTCCCATTTTTAATCATTGTGTCTGAATCAAAGTGGGTGAGGATAGGAAGAGACAAAGAAAAAAAGTATATTCTGTCTTACTTTCAAATTCTATTTTACCTTCATTTTGTTACTTTATAAATTTGTATTTTACTTATTTTCTGATTGTCAGAGTCAACATATATTTGAACAAATCCTTGTAAATTAGTATTTTTGCAAGATGTGGAAGAAGTGCAACAAATTATTACATTGCGAATTTTAATAGTATTGATTACTAATAGTTTATGCTAACACCTGACTTTTCTTATTTATATGCAAGTAAAATATTGAACTAAGTGTGACATTCAGAAAAATCAATCGAGAATAGGCTGTGGTATTTGTATAGAAGAAACTTTTCTAAATATTTTTAAAAAAATAGAAGCTGAAGAACGGTCTTAACGGTTAGTGGACAGTATGCTATTTTGTCAGCAACCTGCTGATCTGCTTAACACCTGTAGAAAACATGATTTTATTTCTGTATGGAATGTGTTTTACTTTTACAAAACTAAAGTGTTTAAAATGTTTAAGAAATAAAAAGAACAGCTTACTCAAAGACTCTAAGGTGATCGCGTGGAAGAAAAACCACCCGTTTTTCGTGCATAAAAAGTGTTTTTAACTGATTCATATATATAAAGTATTTTTCTGCATTCAGTTGTATTGCATGATTAACATGAAACAACTCTGGGTTATCATTATGATTTCTCTATTATTACCGAATCCCTCAACTTGTTCACTAGTGATTATTTTGGAAATATTTTGACATGTTCCTTTTAACCACATTGCTGTCAACACTGTTGTAATAAACAATGAAATGCTCAGAGTTTGAATTTAGTTTCATTATCTTGCTGCATTATGAAGCACCAACCAATGAATCTGGAGGCATTTTCTTGTACACAGGCAGACAAGATGTTTCTGTACACCTTTAAAATAATTTTGCTGCTATAATCATTAGTTACATCATCAATAAAGATGAATGTGTCATTTTCTGAGGTGTCCATGCATACCCAAGCCATGACACCAGCTCTCCCATGTTTCACAGATGCATTGTCTGCAGTTTGTTCCTTTCTTCACAATTTTACCGTATTGCTTTAGTAGAGGTTTGTCTTTGTCTCATATTTCTGTAACCTTTTGTTCTATACGCTTACTGGATATTATTTGTACTTTTTTAGCAAATTGTAATCAGCCCTTTTTATTTTTAGTGTTTGTGACAGGTTTACATCTTGTGATGTATCCTTTATAATTTTGCTGTCAGTCTTCTGTGAACAGTAGATTTTGATACCTTCACACCTGCACTGCAGAGGTTGGTGATATTGCACATATTGCACTTTTTACATGTTTTTTTCCAATACTTCAGTTGTGAGAAAAAGTTTGTAAACCCTTAGGAATTATATGGATTTCGTCATGAATGGCTCCTAAAATGTGATCTGATCTTCATCTAAGTCATAATAACAAAAATAAATAGTCTTAGAGAAAGATCACTTTATTGGCCATATACTGCAATTTCTTGCCTTAGGAATTTGTCTTTTCACATACCCCCAACTTCCTCTCTATGAGACACACAGACAGGGAGAGAACCTGGGGGTCAGAGCGCAGGGTCTGCCATTTATACAGCACCCCTGGAGCAGTTGGGGTTAAGGGCCTTGCTCAGGGGCCCAACGGAGTAGGATTCCTCTGCCAGCCACAGGATTTGAACTGGGAACCTTCTAGCCATAGGCACAGATCCTTAGCCACAGTGCCACCTACACACACATTCACACACAACATTTTACATTGCCATGTCTTTATTGAACAAATGGTTTAAACAATCAAGGTCACTGATAGAAAAAGTATGTGAACCTCTAGGATAATGACATATTGAAAAGAGGGGAATAGGAGTCCGGTACACCCATCAATGAGTCAGGTGTTGGTTTGACCTGCCTTCAGTACAAAACTATCACACAATTTTGGTTACCTGCTCTTTACAGCAGAATTCTGTTGAAGTGCAATATGGCCTGATTAAAACAGATTTCAGAGGACCACAGAAGAAGAGTTTTTGAAGCTCATAAGACTAGAAAGGGTTATAAAAGGATTTATAAAGACTTGGGGCTCCATCAGTCCACAGTCAGAGAGTGGGCGTCCTACAAAGATCAGTGCAAGGGCACGCCATGCAATCCTCAAACAAGTGACAAAGAACCCTAGGGTGACAGCTAAGAATCTGAAGACATCTCTTGCACTTGATAACGTCTGTGCTCATGAGTTTACCATAAGAAAAACACTGAACATGAGTGGTGTTCATGGGAGGTTACCACGGAGGAAACCAGTGCTCTCAAAAAAAAACATTGCTGACCATCTCAAGTTTGCTAAAGACCACCTGGATGTTTCACAGCACTACTGGAACAAAGTTCTATGGACAGATGAGACAAAAGTTGAACTTTCCGGTATACAGTGCCTTGCGAAAGTATTCGGCCCCCTTGAACTTTTCAACCTTTTGCCACATTTCAGGCTTCAAACATAAAGATATAAATTTTTTATTTTATGTGAAGAATCACCAACAAGTGGGACACAATTGTGAAGTGGAACGAAATCTATTGGATTTTTGAAACTTTTTTAACTAATAAAAAAATGAAAAGTGGGGCGTGCAAAATTATTCGGCCCCCTTGCGTTAATACTTTGTAGAGCCACCTTTTGCTGCGATTACAGCTGCAAGTCGCTTGGGGTATGTCTCTATCAGTTTTGCACATCGAGAGACTGAAATTCTTGCCCATTCTTCCTTGCAAAACAGCTCGAGCTCAGTGAGGTTGGATGGAGAGCGTTTGTGAACAGCAGTTTTCAGCTCTTTCCACAGATTCTCGATTGGATTCAGGTCTGGACTTTGACTTGGCCATTCAAACACCTGGATACGTTTATTTGTGAACCATTCCTTTGTAGATTTTGCTGTATGTTTGGGATCATTGTCTTGTTGGAAGATAAATCTCCGTCCCAGTTTCAGGTCTTTTGCAGACTCCAACAGGTTTTCATCCAGAATGGTCCTGTATTTGGCTGCATCCATCTTCCCCTCAATTTTAACCATCTTCCCTGTCCCTGCTGAAGAAAAGCAGGCCCAAACCATGATGCTGCCACCACCATGTTTGACAGTGGGGATGGTGTGTTGAGGGTGATGAGCTGTGTTGTTTTTACGCCAAACATATCGTTTTGCATTGTGGCCAAAAAGTTCGATTTTGGTTTCATCTGACCAGAGCACCTTCTTCCACATGTTTGGGGTGTCTCCCAGGTGGCTTGTGGCAAACTTTAGACGAGACTTTTTATGGATATCTTTGAGAAATGGCTTTCTTCTTGCCACTCTTCCATAAAGGCCAGATTTGTGCAGTGTAAGACTGATTGTTGTCCTATGGACAGACTCTCCCACCTCAGCTGTAGTTCTCTGCAGTTCATCCAGAGTGATCATGGGCCTCTTGGCTGCATCTCTGATCAGTCTTCTCCTTGTCTGAGCTGAAAGTTTAGAGGGACGGCCAGGTCTTGGTAGATTTGCAGTGGTCTGATACTCCTTCCATTTCAAGATGATCGCTTGCACAGTGCTCCTTGGGATGTTTGAAGCTTGGGAAATCTTTTTGTATCCAAATCCGGCTTTAAACTTCTCCACAACAGTATTACGGACCTGTGTGGTGTGTTCCTTGGTCTTCATGATGCTCTCTGCGCTTTCAACAGAACCTTGAGACTATCACAGAGCAGGTGCATTTATACAGAGACTTGATTACACACAGGTGGATTCTATTTATCACCATCAGTCATTTAGGACAACATTGGATCATTCAGAGATCCTCGCTGAACTTCTGGAGTGAGTTTGCTGCACTGAAAGTAAAGGGGCCGAATAATTTTGCACGCCCCACTTTTCATTTTTTTATTAGTTAAAAAAGTTTCAAAAATCCAATAGATTTCGTTCCACTTCACAATTGTGTCCCACTTGTTGGTGATTCTTCACATAAAATAAAAAATTTATATCTTTATGTTTGAAGCCTGAAATGTGGCAAAAGGTTGAAAAGTTCAAGGGGGCCGAATACTTTCGCAAGGCACTGTATATACACAGCATTATGTCTGGAGAAAACAAAACACTGCATACCAACACCAAAACCCTATCCCAACTGTGAAGCATGGTGGAGGGAATATAATGGTGCAGGGCTGCTTTGCTGCCTCAGGGCCTGGACGGCTTGAAATTGAGGAACCAATGAATTCCAAGTTGTATCTGTAAATTCTACAGCAAAATTTCAGGGCCTCGGTCTGTGATCGAAAACTCAAAAGAAGTTGGGTCATGCAACATGACAATGATCCAAAACACAGGTAAATCAACAAAAGAGTGGCTGAAACATAAGAAATTCCATATTTTAGAATGGCCAAGGCAGAGTCCTGACCTCAATCGCATTGAAATGCAAAATGCGTTTGGTTGAGCTTATTTGTCAATAAAGGAGGTTCCACTAGTTACAAAATATATGGGTTCATACAGGTTTTCCATCAATGACCTTGATTGTTTAAACCATTTTGCTCAATAAAGATATGGCAATGTATAATGGTGTTTATAATGTTTGTTAAATACAAATATAATCTTTATTTATTATTATGACTTACATGAAGATCAGATCACATTTTAGGACCCATTCATGCAGAAATCCATATAAATCGTAAAGGTTCACAAACGTTTTCTCACAACTGTATATATTTATTGCTTTGGTTGTATTATTTATTATGTCGTAATGTACTGTCTACATTGTGTAGTGTTGTCTGTTGTACTGTGAATGTTCCGAGATCAATGCGAATACAAAATTCCAGTGTATATGTACGCATGGCAATAAACTCCGCTACTCTAATGTATTTCAGTCGCAGTTCTAGAGTTTTTCTTTACAAGTCTGATGATTAATCACCAACTGCAGTTGTTTTTCTCAGCCAATCTGGTTGTTGCTGATTGTTAAGTACATCAGTAGTTGTTGCCGATTGTTAAGGATTCCCCCTCACCAAATATTCCAAATTATTCATTTTTCTACACCCATTTTCTGTGCTGTGGTTCCGATTATATTCCTTTGTTCTTTCAGAATCCAAATTGCTCATTTTTTTCCGCATTCAATTTTAACAGGAACAGATAAAGGCTTATTCCATGCTGTAAGGAAAAGAAGAGAGACAACGTTTCTGTCACGCCCTCTGCAGCCAGCTCCTACCCTGTCCTGTCCCTAGTTTCCTGTTCTTTGCTGTCCTTCTGGTGTCTCTCTCTCTCTGGGGCAATATATTTCCATCCATGGTTTCTATACGGCAATTCCTGAACCCTTGCGCTGCTGAGCTTGGGCTAACTCCCCATTCCGCTGCTGAGCACAGGTCTTTTCCGCTCTCCTGCTATTCCACAGTTCATCACTTCTGACATCTGTGACAGAATGCTGAGCCATCTCCGACCCCGCAAGCGGTGCTTTTGTCTTTCCGCGGCTTTTTCCTTTTTCGCTGGGCTTTTTTTTTCAGCTCTTCTATACTAATCACGGGATGCTACTCCTGACTTCCGTGCCTGTGAATGGGTCATTTAGTGGTATGCCGTTCCGAAATCCGTTTACGAATACCTAGCTTTCCTCGAGTTGTCTCTCCCGGTATCTGCGATTGAATGTTGAGCTGGGTCTCCTATCCTCATTGGTGGATATCAATCTGGTCTTCTGTGCCTGTGAGTGGGCCGTGTGCTTGGCTTTCCTCAGGTTGATCACTCCGATATCAGTGATAGGGTGTTGAGTTTTTTTCCCCGCTTTCCTATTCTTATTATGGGATTTCACTCCTGACATCCGTGCCTGTGAGCGGGTCTAGCACCTGGCTTTCCTCGTGTTGTCTATTCCGATATCAGTGATAGAATGTTGAACGTGTTTTGCCCAGTCTGTGGTATTTTTCCTGGGTTTTTGTGTTTTTGTTTGGTTTTGATTTTTCACTTCCTGGTTTCCCGTTCTCTCTGGTCCCCCTAAACTCTGTGTAATGGAACTTTTGGTTCCTATCTGTTTTTTGTAGTTTGTCACCCTGGTCTCCCAGGTTTACTTTTGTGGTTTATGTTTGTATACTTGCATTTTTTGTTTTAAGCCTCCGGCGCCTCTACTTGACCCCCTCTTCCTCTACCCAATAAAGGTTTTTACCCTGGAGGAGGAGGCACTTCTCAGCCATGACCTTCCAGAGGTTTCCTTTTAGTTAAATGAGGTTCCCCCCCCCCCCCAGTGCTGTGCAGCTCATTTATTTGTTGGGCTTCAGGAGCCACCCATGAAGGGGGGGGGTACTGCCTCCAGAGGGGGCTCCTACCCTGTCCTGTCTCTAGTTTCCTGTTCTTTGCTGACCTTCCGGTGTCTCTGTCTGGGGCTATATCTGTCCGGGTCATCATTCCCCTTCGCTCAGCATTGACGTTCGGATGTCCTGAGACCCGCCTAGCACCAGGCCGCTGTTCCATCCGTGGCCTTAGGGCATAGGTTTCTATTCGGCAATTCCTGAACTCTTGCACTGCTGAGCCCGGGCTAACTCCCCATTCCGCCGCTTTGCATAGGGTCTTTCCACTCTACAGCTATTCCACGGTTCGTCCCTTCTGACATCTGTGCCAGTTTCAGCTGTGGAACCTTCTACAGGTGTCAGCCAAAATGTTGCGTCTCTTTTTGTTACAGCATGGAATAAACCTGCATGGAGTTTGCATGTTTTTTCCATGTTCACATGGCTTTCCTCCCATAGTCCAAAAAAACATTCCAGTAGGTTACAGAATGAATGGGTGTTGTACTGGATAAAGTTGTTGAAAATGGATGAACCAGTGCATTTATAATTGTTAAAACATTCCAATTTAAATACAAAAAAGAAGATTGAATATCTTCAAAATGTGTTTACTTAACATATACAAACATTTTAAAATATTACTGATGTTTGTATGTGTGATCCTGTAGTTTTTCCAAAGTTGTTTAACAGATGTGTGGCTTGACAGACACATTGAAAGTTTAAACATTGCTTGAATTGCCTAGTTTTTCTTAAAAGAAAAGGATTCAGTGAAAAACTTATTAGAAACATTTTTGGCTTAAAAAAATAATCAGCTACAAAGTCAGAAGGCAATTGATAGTTAAAGCCTTTTTAAGAAAATGTAATTGTTTGCTAATGTTTTTTAGGCTGAAACAGCAACTCTTGTGGTTTTTGGAGAATTTTTTCAACCTTTTACACAAATACATAAAAAACTTACTGAAGTTATCCATTTGACTTATATCTGTTGTAACTTAATACAATGGCAAATACAACTGCGATTCTAATGTTTATCACCTAATATTGCGAGTCATGCATGGGTATTGTTGGTTGGGTGTACACTATTGCTCACAGGTTGAGTCTAAGCACAATGAAAGAAATATGCATGTGATGTGCTGATGTTAGTAGTTTTATTACATTATTTCTCAATAGCATTCCTATTTTTTCTTTGGCCCTAAAAACAATTTCTTCACACAATGTACTGTAGTTTTAAAATGTCAGCCATGTGAATTGAATACACAAATGACTACAATTCCCGATGTCATACATGAAAATCATGTAAAGTAAAGCTGAATCAATAGCCAACAAGTCAATGAACTGCGGTATGATTAGTATACTGTACAAATATACTGTATAGACAGTATGATACCGTTTGGTTTTCAAGACACTACAGTACGTGTTTCTAATTACTTGCTGATTAAATTAACATTAAGGAAATAGATTTTAATGTGGATGTGCCTGAAAAAGCAGATCATGTTCATGAGTTATAATATTAAACTATTTTTCATATATCTAGTGGAGTAATTTTGCTTTGTAAAACACCCCTACTTTCTTTAATGTGAATCTAATATGTAACATTCTATAATATATAGTATGAAATCAATAAAAGTAAAAACACTATACAAATTAAATTATATAACTGAAAATGATTGTCTCTACAGAGCTGAACATTGACCGGGAATTGAAACCAGGCATTTCACACAACAACACAGAATACTTCCACACATTAAATTCAACACAGAATTACTTCCACATTAAGCAATCACTGTGCCACTTGGTGGTTTTACGAAGAAGTGCAATCATGCATCAGATTAATTAAAAAAAACATATGTATGATGGATTCTAGCACATTATTTGTAGTGTATTATGAATAGATTGATCTTTATGTGCATCATCAATGCAACAGGAAACACCTGACCAACAAGAAACACCTAGTGGTCAATTGTCCCAATACTTACTGTATACTCACCTGAAATCAGCTCATTTAACACAAAAAGTGCTAGTATTCTAAAACAGTACAACATATAAGCTGAGAAATACCCAGAAATAAAAGGTGACATGCTCTTTTGCCTCCCAATTCTTGTCCCAATTCTCTCAATACTTATGGAGGGCACTATATATTTCTTAGAACTGTGTCTACAAGGCTCTAAGAATGACCTAATTATGAAAAAGGCCTAACCCCACAAAGGTCTTTTTACACAAAGTGTTGTGGGTGTCTGCGACAAGTTACCCAGCCATATTGCCAAAGCCAATTCTAAAAAAGAATTATATCAAATTAGCTACTGGCAGCAACATTAGCCAGATGGAGTTTTTAATTGTAACTGTCTTATATACTTATGACTTTGTGTTACAGCTTTTGTACGTTCTAAGTGTTCTAGGATTTTTTTCCCCTAATTAAATTAAAGAGACAAAACTCACATCTCCCTGTGCTGCTCGGCCAGGTTGTCACCAAAGTGTCTGTCGACGTCCTGGGTTTCATGGCGTTGTTGACGGTGTTTATTCCTCACGCTCAGGCAGATGGAGAGCAGCAGCATGGCTACACCCGCGCCCACCAGCACAAATGCCACTGAAGAGGTCTTGCCTTTAGTGTCCATCGAATCATCTACAGGCTTCCCACTGCTGCTATTACTACTAGCAGCACTGGAAGGCACGACACTCCACACAATCATCACAATGCCCAGGGCAATGAGGCCCACACCCAGTGCACACAGGGCATACTGAGATCCACTGGAACTGCCCCCATTGCTTGAGCTCCGTGACACTCTCCCACTCGGGCCACACAGGCGCCCACTGGAACACATCGCTCATGCGTCAAGCCTCCCTCTGCCAAGCTGCAGCCTGTGGGCACAAGATGTAGAAAAATTACAGAAATGCACTGTAGAAAAAACCCTTTAGCAGCTAACAGTTTTCCTTAAACAGACAAAGGTTTTTGAATCCTAATTTAAAGATGAACATCCTTGACAAGTTATCATTTTGCTACAGGAATCAATTATTTCTGTACCCCTTCTAAGAAACTGCTCCAAGTGGCTCAATGCTATCATTTGCCAGAACAGGAGGGAAACATTTTGAGGTAGCCCCAAATGAAGAACAAAAGTATGATGGTGAAAGCTCTCAGGAGTCCATCAAGTCACAGTGAGCACAAGAGATGTGCAGTTCAGGTCTTTTTAGTTTACCAGTTCATGTCAATATTTTCATAAAACACCTAAAAATATAGAATACAGACAATTTAGTAGAGGAGAATACAACCACTTCGTCTTATACAGTTGTATACAGTATAAACTGTATTATACAGTTGAGCAGTGCCAGACACACTTATCATGGGAGGCACTGATGCTTGTTTAGGTTATGCAGGCAGAGGCAGTTGAGAAACATTCTTCATTAGTGGACAGCAACTAAGTCTGAACAGGGAATCAGGAAGTGCCTGTTGCTCATTGTCCAGGCACCTGACTTGTGTAAGTCATAGCTGTCAGTGGGCTACCGTTACGAGTTAAAAAAAACATCTACCTAGTTGGAGAACTTATTCAACTTTAAGATCCTACTCAAAGGAGTCTCTAAAGTTATGAGTTAAAAATTGTTAAAAATAATAAAATCAATTATTCATTTTATAAAACATTTCTTTTTTATGGGGGCACATAACTGTTATTCTATCATTACCCACAAGCTAAGACCTCTCACTGACTGAGTATATATAGAACTATAGGTCAACAGGTTTCACTAATGCTCTCTTCATTGTGCTTTCATCTGTAATTATTCCATGACACTATTCAAATAAATCCATGGGGTGCACGTCAACTTACACGTCAACTCTCCTTTGCAACTTTTCTGTGTTCACATCATGTATCACACTGGATTCTCACTTCAGATTACTAGAATTAAGTCCCTCGATCCAAACTAGGATGTTTATTTTCCAACAAAGGATATACAAAAGAAATGGGAATGCTCAAAGTGCTTAATTTGTCAAAAATATAATCTCATGAAAAACAATAAAAAACAAAAATGTAGTGGGATAGGAATATTCAGAAACTAGAAAAGTAAATTTTCATGGTTAATGGCCGAGTGTTACAATGAGTGATGGCTCAAGTGGTCTATTAGAGCAACTTAAATGAAGAGAATCAACATTACTTCTAATCTGTCCTTTCTTTACACTATTCTCATTTGATGAGTTGAGTGCATCAGCAACCATAGCACGACATAGAACGTTGCAATTTCCTAATTCACACTCGAGGGAGGATTCAGGTGGGAACATGGTGATGGATGCCTGCCACAGTCTGTTGGGGAACGTTTTGCTCTAACTTCTCCTTTTTCCCCTCACAGTTTACACAAGGGAAGTGATCCTTTTGAGCATTTACATGCATACAGAGAATTACTATTCATAATATTGCATTGATACTTCCTTATTTTCCCTAGTTGACTATGAGTTAACAAAGAATGAAAGTAGTGCAGAATTTCAGGCTCACCAGGGTCTATTAGAGCAAACCTTTGTTTTAATGGACTTTACAAAATCTGGTAAATTGTGGCTTTACCTGCAAATCGGACACTACTCTGTCTCTTTAAACGTGTCATTTATCATTTGCATTCTTTTAACAAACATCTAAATAATATTCAGTACATTTTATTATCCTCCACCATCATGTTCAGTAATTACATGGGAGGTGTGCAATAAATAAAATAAAAATTACTTGGGTGCTTCCTTGACATGATTGAAATATGGGTTACTCACAATTGTCAGTGAAAAAGCACTGTGTAACAAAAGTGTAACTCAAAGTAAAATTGAGTGCATATTGTGGGCTGATAAACCATGGACCAGCACTACTTGCTCTTTATGCAAATGATGACACACAGGGAGGCAACCACTGAAGGGTGTGATCCACCAATGCCCACTGCAGCCTACTGGGGAACAGTCATACTATAACTCCCCCTTTTACACATATTCTCCTCTAAGAGGAGTGTTGACGTGTGCCCCCTCATCAAGGAACTTTAGAAATTCAAGGTGTTCAATATCATTTTCTTTCCCCACACTGAAGACCTCCGATTCCTTCACTTGCAGTATCCTAGGCTGGAATCCTGTACTCCTGATACACCACTTTCAGTATGATCACACAAGGCCTTTATCTTCTTACACCTTGGTCCTTTCCATGACCCTCAAGGCCCTAGTAACACTACTAAGCCCTTTGGTTGCAGTAACCAAGGCTCAGCAGTCCTCATAGCACTCAATCTTATCATAAGTCCCTTTCAGAAAGTAGCTGTGGAATGTCCCTCAACTTATTCATTGCCAATTAGTACTCTACTGCTCACCATGCACATAAATCTAATGCACTCTTTACCTTACCTGTTGCCTGACATGACCAAGGTTGCTACTTTCAGGGAGCCTTCCCTTGATCATGATTCTCTCTCTAGGAGGCTTCCTGCTCTACAACACCACCGTCCTGTTGACAACACTCACAGGGCTCATTCGTGTCCTTCTGTGGATTCTCATTTCATGGAAACTCCTTTACAGTGGATATAAAAAATCTACACACCCTTATTGAAATTGCAGGTTTTTGTGATGTAAAGCCAAAAATCAAGATAAATCATGTCAGACATTTTTCCATCTTTAATGTTACCTTGCAACCAACACAATTCAAGAGAAAAACAAATAGATTATTATTAGGAAAAATGATTAAAATTAAAAAACCTACAACACCTTAGTTGCATAAGTGTGCACACCCTTTTATAATGGGGGCTGTAGCTATGTTCAGAGTTAACCAATCACATTCAAAATCATGTCCAAAAGGTAAGTAGCATACACCTGCCATCAATGAAAGTGATTCTGATTAACCACAAATAAAAATCAGCTGTTCCTGTAGGATTTCCTTGAAACGTTTGTGGTTGCATCCTACTGGGATAGCCATGGTCCGCAAGGAGCTGACAAAACACCTACGGGATCTTATTGTTGAAAGGTACCGATCAAGAGAGGGGTATAAAAGAATATCAATGGCATTGGATGTACCATGGAGCACTGTGAAGACCATCATCAATAAGTGGATAAAATGCGGCACCACAGGGACATTGACAAGAACAGGACAGCCTTCCAAAGGAGAAAACGTATCAGAGAGGCTACCAAGAGGCCTACAGCAACATTAAAGGAGCTGCAGGAATTTCTGGCAGGTATTGGTCACTCCTTGCATTTGACAACAATCTCCCATATTCTGCAAATGTCTGGGTTATGGGGTAGGGTGGCAAGATGGAAGCCAGAACATCCAAACCTGTCTAAATTTTGCAAAAAAAGATACATTCAGTCACCCTTATATGTGGGAAAATGTCTAATAAGACAAAGGGTGATTTTTTTTTTTGGGTGTTGTAGGTTTTTTTAATTTCCATTATTTTTCTTAATAATGATCTATTTGTTTTTTTCTTGAATTTTGTTGGTTGCAACATCACATTAAAGATGGAAAAATGTCTGACATGACTTATCTTGATTGCTGGCTTTACATCACAAATACCTGCAATTTCAATAAGGGTGTGTAGACTTTTTATGTTTTATACTTTATGTATGACTCTTATACCTAATGGAGTTGCCATGGGCAACAGGATAGGACCTAGCTATGCCAATATTTTTGTCGGCTGGGTAGAAGAATGCTTCTTTGGTTCCTATACTGGCTTTGTCCCTGACCTCCACAAGCGATACATCGATGACTGCGTTGGTGCTGCTACATGCTCTGATGACCAGCTAGAGCACTTCCTGCATCAATTCACTAACTGTCACCCATCCCTCAAATATACAGTTAACATCTTCCACAACTTTTCCGTTTCTAGACAAATATTTATCCATTAACCATCCATGACTCTCTACCTCGGTCTATTACAAACCCACAGATTCACACAGCTCTTTTATCCCACTCATCTCCCCTTGTCACAGTTCCTCAGGCTATGTCAACTCTACAGTGATGACATGGATTTCCAGAACTAAGCACTCAAAATGCATTCTTTTTTCCCCATCAACAGAGGATACCCTATCCAGGTTATCGATAGGGCCCTCACCCAGGCCAAAAACAGCCCTAGGATTATCAATTCGGTCAGGAACTCCTGGTCTCACAACTACATTCCCTTGGTGCTTCCCTACCACCCTAACACTTTCTATCCCCAGGACCATCATTAACAACTACTCCATTTTACAGGACGATCCATCGGTACCCTTTTTCCGACTGCCCAATCATTTCTTACAGCTTCCTTGACCGCACTCGGCAATCATCCCCACCAGGCACTTTCCCCTGCAACAGAACTCACTGCATCACCTGCAAATATATATGTAGCAACACGCTCATTCAGGGCCCCTCAGGTCAATTCCGGATCACCCCGATGACATCCTGTACCTCCAGCAACCTCATTTACTGTATCTCTTGCCAAGCTATCTACGTTAGGGAAACTGGAAGGAGACTAGGAGACCGCTTCAGAGAACATGTTAGGGCTATGAAGATGAAAGATTTCTCCAAGCCCATAGTTTCTCATTTCACCTCAGACGGCCATGATCACACTGATCTCTTTTCTCCATTCTTAAAGAAGGGTTTCTCAACTTCCACAGCAGAAACAAAACTCATCCTGAAATTAGGTTCACACCTTCCCCCTTCTCTCAATGATAGACTTATTTTTGTGTGATCTTCTCTGTTCTAATGCAGGTTTTGACTTCACACCCCTCTCCACTTTGCACTTCCTGAGTGGCCTCTCTGCCTCTCCCACCTCCTCCACTTTTCCAGCTTTTGTTCTCCTGTGCTATTTATCTTATCGTCTCCCCTTTCTTTTTCACACCTGAAGAAGGCTCCATGGCCGAAACATTGTTTCCTTTCTTTACAGCATGGAATAAACCCGTAACCTGTTCCTTTGCAGCCTACACATGCTGATGCAACTACCTACTTGAACTACTCTTATACCTATGGCTACTAACTCACTCAGACTCCACCAGGCAGCCCCTGGGCCTTGTACTTGTCCACAACTCTAGCACCTCCACCCTTGTGCTACAAGGCTGTGTTTGAAGAAGTGTTCACACCCATAACTCACAGCAACTCACATTACACACAGCCACCAACGCCTCAACATTGCTTCTCCCAGGCTGTCCATTCACAGCTCTTGACACACCCTTGTGCCTATCTTGCTTTCCTTGCTTTCTTAACACTCACACATTGGTGGTGACCCTCACCTATATTACAAACAAAGTTTGGCATCATCAAGACACCAGCTCATCAATCATAATAATAATTGCTTACACTTATATAGCGCTTTTCTGGACACTCCACTCAAAGCGCTTAACAAGTAATGGGGACTGCCCTCCACCACCACCAGTGTGCAGCCCCACCTGGATGATGCGACGGCAGCTATAGCGCACCAGAATGCTCACCACACATCAGCTATCAGTGGGGAGGAGAGCAAAGTAATGTAGCCAATTCATAGAGGGGGATTATTAGGAAGCCATGATTGGTAGGGGCCAATGGGAAATTTGGCCAGGACGCCAGGGTTACACCCCTACTCTTTTCGAGAAACGCCCTGGGATTTTTTAATGACCACAGAGAGTCAGGACCACGGTTTTATGTCTCATCCAAAGGAAGGCGCCTGTTTACAGTATAGTGTCCCCGTCACTATAGTGGGGCATTAGGACCCACATGGACTGCAGGGTGAGCGCCCCCTGCTGGCCCCACTAACACCTCTTCCAGCAGCAACCTTAGTTTTTTCCAGGTGGTCTCCCATCCAGGTACTGACCAGGCTCACACATGCTGAGCTTCAGTGGGTCGCCAGTTGTGAGTTGCAGGGTGATATGGCTGCTGGCTAACAACAACAACAACCACCACCACCACCACCTAGTAGACCTGAAGCTGGCTCATACTATTCAACACCCTAGCCCACTGTGTTTCAGAAACAAAGGCCATCTTACGTAAGAACTCAGACATCAGCACTTTCTAGAAAACCCTAAGGTTTTCAGAGCCATGTGTACACAAACGGAAGGGGTGGACAGATAATCGAAAAGATATGTGGGACAAGTTGAGAACAAAAAGTTAGCGAATGCATACAGTGACAATGAAGTCTAACCTGGCATTTTTTTCTAAAACTTTCTTGGGAACAATGTCAAATAAGAACAATTCCAAGCATTTTATTTTTAATAAGGTCAATTAAATTCTAACCTGCCCTTCTACATCTAACAAATTTATAGTTTTTAATTTAAAAAGTATTGAGACAATGGCTGACAGGTGTATCTTGTTGGTCAAGTGTGTCTTATCGGAAGCGTAGAGATGTAATATCTTATTAACCTGCCTATTCAGAGTCCGCAGTCAAGCTACATAATTAAAACCAAACAAAAGCAAGAAATTTGGTGCATAAGCACTCTGAACTAGTAGAATTTACAGATCTGTTTTAGGGCTATTCATTTAAATGTAACAGGGCCCTGTGTATTAGCTATATTTTTATTGTGGGTATTCTTACCACAAGCAAAATGTAAGACAGGCACCACTTCTAATTTTTGCACTAGACAAAGCAACCACCAGATGGCCCTAAAACCTATGAGAATGTAAAACTGCAAAAGAAAACCCTTCCAGACTAATATGTCATACAGGTGTACTCCTGTACTGCTGAATAAAGTACTACATAATTTTTCTTATGGACTAGTGTTCCTCATAGAAATGCCTTCTTAATTTGCCAGAAGAGTCTCTGGACTCTATATCCATGGAAGTGTTTCTGGCTGTTAGGAAAGGCTTATTAACCCAGGCAGCAGGCGAGGGACAGACTTAAAGTTATACCGACCTCTGACACCGCATTGTCCTACACGGTATTCCAGGTTCTCTGAACTGCAGAAACTCAGACAGGTGAGTTTGGATATTTCAATCTCTTATACCTGATTTTGCATACAGGTGTATAAATGTGTCTATTTAAACACAATCATTTGTTTTAGATCAGAACTTTAACAGGGCTGTCTCTAGAAGAGCTTAAATCTGGTTAAACCTGCTTCCCTACACTGACTAATAGTACCCCAGAGGGTAAACATCTTTCATTTATTTTGTTTCCTAATGTAAAAAAACATTTTCTGTTTCTGTTTATATGTTCTGTTTCTTACACAAGGCAAGCTTAGCAATTTTCAGTGCTTCTAATCTCCCATTTACATTAATTTGACTTTCTAAGTCACCTTGGCGACGACTATCAGGGATTCATGCCACAAGAAACAATTGAAAAAGGGTGTGTTAGATTTTTTTATAGTCCTCGTACATCCAGTAGCATCTGACATGCCTAACTGAAGCATTTGTATGTATAGTAACGTGAAGAAAATATTTTTTTAAACAATTTTAAAATGCCATCTCCATTTATCTCAAAAGCAAAAAACAATTCAAGCAGCTACATTCTGTTTTCTCATGCCTTTTACAGAAAAATTACAAAGGTTCTAAACTGGCAGATATAAAAATATTTTCCTTCATAAAGAAGGATGTGAAACAACAAAGTGGGATAGTTTGTTAATTTAGTAATTAAAATTATAATTGTATTTCTATAGTGAATTTTTATTTCAATGGATGTCAAAGTATTTTACATATAGATTGGGACCATCTTCACCCACCACATAAGTGCAGTACCCCCCGGGTGACTCTGCAACAGCAGCTCTTCTACTGTTGGAGATGCTAGAAAGGGTAGAATTTTAGGAAGGCTGTTTTTTTCAGGTCATAGAGTGAAAAATCAAAATACAATGACCAACAATCAAAACATTTGCCCAGCAATAAAATTGGTTACATCTTCAGTTATTTTAATCACTTCCAATTTAGTTAAGATAAGATCACTTTATTAGCCATATACAATATCTTGCATGAGGAATTTGTCTCTTTGCATACCCCAGCTCGGTCTCGATGAGACACACAGAGAGGGACAGAAGCTTGGGGTCAGAGCACAGAGTCAGCCATTGTACAGCACCCCTGGTGCAGTTGGGGTTAAGGGCCTTGCTCAGGAGCCCAACAGAGTAGGATTCTTCTGGCAGCCGCGGGATTTGAACTGGCAACCTTTCAGCCACAGGTGCAGATCCTTAGCCACCGAGCCACCACTCCACCCTAGTTGGTACTCTTATCGATTTCCTTGCATCAATTCAAGAAACATTTCACTTTTTTGGCCCACAATAATCACACATAAGGTAGATATTTAACAATTAATATCACACAGCAATCACATGAACAAAGAGGGAGCACTACGAAACAAAGAGCTTTGTTTTACTCGGAGCATTTGGTACTTCCCAATACCAGGATGTTGGTATTCTCTGATGAAGAAAATTCTTTGGGGTGAAAATGTGTCTGTATACTGTTTTGGGAAACTGGGTATTTACAGATTTAAAATAAAGGAATAGTGTATACTCACCATCTTAATAAGAGTTAAAGTTTGTAGTTTACAGGCTAATATCATTTAACAGTAACATTGTGTAAGAGGCTAAATAGCTCAGTGCACATATTTATGATCTCTTCTTCCACCTGCCAGAAAAAAATAAAAGCTTTCACAATCTCACAATGCTCTTGACAACTAAGTACTCTTCTCCAATCATTCCCATTGTAAATACCAACCCCACCTTCTAGTTCTGGGGTTCTTAACCCAGGAGAGTCACACAATAGGCAACAAAAACAGAATCAACCAAAGGTTAACACACACTAGGGTGGTAAATGGGACACATACACCCCGTTCAGGGTGTTTACACATCAAAGGACAATAATGGAGATAAACAATTAACTATTATACACCTGCACTGTAAAGACCGTGCAGTGATTTCCTAATGTGAGCCCACAGACCATCCCCCGGACACAACTCCCAGCCTGCTTCGCGGTGCACCCGGCGAAGGTGCTACATTTCTGTTGGATGGGCCACGTTTGCATTTACTGTATATTTGTAGCAGTTTTTTGTGCAATGTAGTCATGATTAGCCTAGCAATGGAGGTTTTTTTTTTTTTAATAGGTGACACTGGAAGAGTGAGAGCTAAAGATAATGTGGAGAAACACACAGCAGCAAATTCCAAACAGAAAATGAGAAAATACAACGAAAGGTACCTCAAGTGATGGAGAGGATGCATGACCGCTATGTGTGGTTTGTGGCTAAGTGTTGGCTAAGGAAAGCCTCAAGCCCTCCAAACTGCTATGCCACCTGCAGACCAGAAACTCGATCTTGCAGTATAAACCTGTTGAGTTTTTTTTAATGAAAGCTAAAGGAGCCAAGAGGTCAACAATCTATCCTCCAAAGAGCCACCACAGTGAACCAGAAGGCGTTCAGAAGGGAGCGCTACAGGAGGTCATTCTTGCCTTCTGCCATAAGACTGTACAACGCATCCACCTTGCGTCTTGGCAGAGGCAACATCGACAGTGACCTGTTTCTGGACTAAACGCATCTACTGCTACATTTGTTCTCTTTCTTTTTCCCATTTACAACCATTTTTGTGTAATATGCCAGGGACCTGTGCAATACATTTATATTTATATCTATAGTTACATCTATATATTCATATGTGCGATATGATTTTTCTGTGTACTGTTCTGTTCTAGTTTGTTCTTGTGTGTCCGGACTGTGAGTAACTCTTGTATTGTATTGTACTATTATTATATAATTCGTTACACTGTGGCTGTGTTGTGTGTGTTAAGCTGCTGTTGCACTGCAATTTCCCTCACGGGATCAATAAAGTATCTATCTAAGCCACTTCAGGCATCTTGTGTTATAGCTAACTGGATTGTCAAAATGGGGAAAAAAATGGTTTCAATCATGTGTGTGAAAAGCCCTGCAGAGCAGCTAGCATTGATACCATATTTCCTGTGCCACTGGTTGCCACATTACCGGAGAGCATAATATATCCATCCCATGCTTAACATTGGGAAGGTGTTCTTTTCTTCAAATGCTTCACCTGTTTTTCTCCAAATGTACAGTTCTATGGTTGTTGCTAAAAGGTTCAATATTCATTCCATCAGTTTGGCACTTTGTTGGAAAAGGTTTCCGGTTTCAAAGTTTTATTTTGCATACTTTAGCCATTGACTTTTGTGATGACGTTGTAGGAAAGGTTTCATTCTGACAGCTCTCTCATTAAGATAATTTTTGTGTAAGAAAAGCTGGACCAGTGGACAACTGCTCCAATGTCACCTAAACATTTCTGCACGTACTTTACAAAGGATCTATGGGTTCTAATTTGCAGATCTGACCAGTTTTCAAGCAGTTCTATCAGAGATTTTTCTGGGTCTTCCAGATCTGGCCTTGACTTCAACAGTTCCCTATAACTTACATTTCATAATTATGTTTCTGCACTGAGACCCAATGACTGGCCTGGCTCTTTGTGTTTGTGGAGTAATTCACATAATGTGTTATGAATTCATATAAACCACAGGAACCCATCACAATGAAAGATAAGGGCATGATATTGGCAGGTACAATAGGAAATCCCTGTTAGAGATTAAACCTCAGATCTGGCAGATGGCAACCTACACATTGCCAAAACTGCATCACATCAATAGAAAAAAAAGTTATATAATTAAGTTCCCACCTGAGGATTAACAGGGGTTACAGTCACAATCAAGAGAAAATGTCACTCTTAACTGTGGGCTGAGTAACTTAAAATATTTCCTGAACTGTGTAAGTGTGCTTTTCAAACTACTATGTACCTATGACCTACCCAAGATGAAAAAAAATGATGTAAGGGCTTTGGATAATAATCATTTTCCAACTATCCAAAATATTATTATCATCATCATCATCGTCATTTTTACCATATTATATCTTATACTTACTTCTGCTTTTCTGAACACTCCACTCAAAGCACTTTACAGGTAATGGGACTCCCATCCACCACCACCACCAATGTGAAACCCAACCTGGATGATGTGATGGCAGCCATAGTGCTACATAGATGCTACACATCAGCTGTCTGTGGAGAGAACAGAGTAATGAAGCCAGTTCCTAGGAGGCCATGTCTGGTAAAGACTTGGGGGAAATTTGTCCAGGATACTGGGGTAACATTCCTGCTCTTCCCTGCTCTTAACACCTCTTCCAGCAGCAACCTTAGCTTGCCAAGGAGAGCTCTCATCCAGGTACTGACCAGGCTCACACCTCTTAGCTTCAGTGGGTTTACAGTTGTGAGTTGTAGGGCGATATAACTGATGTCTTTGAAATTAATTGAAGTCCTGATTACCCGGCCTTTAAAGATTCCATGACTCCATTGATTAGTGCAAGCGTGTGTTGCTCAAAGTACATTTTCTGGGAAGGGCGTACACACCACAGAGGGGCAGCCTGTCCAGAGACTGCTGTGTCTAGCTGCTTCCAGGACTTACTGCAGACAGAGCTGGGCATTGCAAGCCTGGAGGAAATTTGGAAGACTGTGAGGCCATGAGGGGATGGAAATCATTTGCATATGCTCGGTCAATGTAGGGGATTCTGATACTGTGTTGTCTGCCTTGTGTCCCAGAGTGAGGCTCCTCTTAGGTTATTATCTATTAGGAGAACTTGCAACTAGCAGCTTTTGCTTATACCACTGGGAGCAAATGAAGCTTCTGCTATCCAGAAATTAGCACCGAAAATTACTGATGTAGATAATTCACATAATTCCCCCCATCATTGTTTTGGGGGATTTTTACCATGACAACCTAAGGAAGATTCTTTCTAAATATAAACAGTGTTCGTGAATGAATTCTACCGCAGGTTCAAAACACAAAACAACATGCAGTGGACTGCACCTAGATAGTCAATGGAGCCCCTCCAGCCACCCTTTATCTTTCAGGAGCAAGTAAGATGGTATCTCCACATACAGAAAAGCAGGAAAGCATTGTTTTGCTCCAGTTTTCACAGATATTTTTAATTTATCCCTTAAAAAGGCTAGGCAATGTTTTTATTACATTTCAAGATTATAGTGAATCAGCAATGACGACTGCATTTCTAATGAAATGAAACTACCAAGTAAACCACCAATTTACATCACAAAAGAGAAAGTTTCAATGTATGCATGGCACCATATTACTGTTAATTGTCTGTGATTCAAAACAAGGCACCAAAACTTCCAGTGAGGCAAAACTGGCCCTATTGCATTGCAAACATGCTTTAGACCCAGCAAATTTAGCTACTATATTAATTTTAAATATTTTCATGAGTATAGCAAAAGTGCTCTATCATTTGCATCTGTGGTTATTTTATTGTAAATCACACCTAAAGGACACCTAAAGGAGACATTCTAGCAGGACCTATTTCGGAGGACTTGCTGCACCATAGTCTGTACCATTGACTAAACAGCTAATTTGAAAGAGCACAATTGAACTGAATTCAACTGAATTCATCGACTTAGAGACAGTTTTGCCAACCAATACATTATATTGAATTTCATCGAGAAATGTGTCAAAGGTACCAAGATTGGTGCCCACGTTTATTACCCATTTCTTGCCTGGATGTACATCCCCTGGAAAAGGATAGTTTGAATTTCTGCCGATTCGATCCTCTGCTTTGTGTATGACCACTATGTCCTGAACTGCCAAATTCTCGACAGTGAGGCATTGTTTAAAATATATACGAGAGTTCAAAAAGACAAAAAAGGATTAATATTGTTAGAAGACCATGTTCCCATTCCTCGTTCGCTTACAGCAGGAAGAGCCACTTTTACATCACTATTTGCACGATTTACAGTTTCTGCATTATTGGCTACTGGACTTCCTTTCTGATAGGAAGCAGGTGGTGAAGCTCAAGCCTAAGCCTCTTACCCTGAGCACAGAAGCTCCTCAGAGTTGGGTACTATAACCTCTCCTTTACTTAAATTATTGTATTTCACATTTCTGCGATTTCCCTCACGGGATCAATAAAGTATCTATCTATTCTGATTCAGTCAAATGTTCGAGTGTTTGAGTTCACTAATGATGATGATGAACTCATAGCACTCATCACAAACAGTGATGAGTCTGTACAAAGGAATGAAGTAGCTGAATTAGTTGAAAGGTGTAGCCTAAACAGCCTGGAACTAAATGTCAGTAAAACACAACAACTTGCAATAGGATTTAGGCAAAACAAGAAAGCACTGTCACCACTATAAATCAATGATCAGATTGTACAGGTGGTAGAAATTGTTAAGTTTCTCAGTACCACCATCCCCAGCTCTCTAAAATGGAAGGTCAACACATCTATTAAGTGTCACAGGAAGCAATGACCCTCTTCTTGACAGACTTTTACAAAGGGGTTGTTTTTGAACCAGACAGGTAACAGTGTATTAGATAAGCTGTAGAGCAGGGAGATCACAACAGGCCTAATCAAGTGTGATCAATAAAGCCAAACAAAACATCAAAAACAAACTAAAGTCCATTCAGGAAAAACTGAAACATGAATGGAGAGATGGCTATGATGTTTATCAGAAGAAAGGCAAGATAGGTATAATGGGGCAGATCTATTTATCACAAATAACCTGCAAACTAGAGAATTAAAGCAAACGGCAACACTAGAAATCAAAGCCTTAACCTGTGGTTACAACTCCCCTAATTTAGGCACAGTTGTATTACCAGATTAAAGGTCACCCATTTTGACCTATGCGATTTATGGTTTAATGAAGAAATTAAAGAAATGAATATGAACTCTGATATAGTATAGTATACAGAGAGAAGACAGTACACAGAGCTACAGGCACAACTGAAAACAACACCAAGAGACAAAAGTATTGTAGTACATCCACTTTTTCTATAACAGAAACAATTTAAACTGTTTACCAAATAATAAAGGATTAATACTAGATTATGAAAAATTAATAGGGAATGTGTTATGTAAATTATATAACCATTTCACACAGGTTTTTGCAAAATACAATATCCCAGGAGGCTCTGTAGTGAGTAATTTCAACTGACACTGAGATATTGGAGGACCTAGGACTAACAAATCACTGGAGTCTGGCAATATTTTCTCAGTTGTACTTAAGGAAATGAGAGATATTATTCTTAGCTAAAATATCCTGATAAAGACCTATCACTATGGGTAGGAGTAATACTTCAATTTAGAAAACTGAAAATGTAACATCAATTAAAAAGGGGACAAAACTGAATCACTAAACTCTACATCAGTCAGTTTTACCTAAGTTACTGGTTAAGTTATGGAAACAATAGTTAGAACTGAACTTGAAGAATTCTTTAAAGAAAAATAACATTTTAAAACAACATGGATTTAAGCATGGAATACCTCGTTTAAGTAGCTCACTATAATTCCATGAACAAGCAAAAGGAACAGCTGATACGATTTCAGGATATTTTTCATGAGATCCCTCATGAGCTATTTTCAAGCTAAAAGCTGTAGGAATGAAAGGCATATGCATTGATCATCAAACAGGAAGCACTGTAATCTTTAGAGACAATTTCTAATTAGGCAGCTAAGGTTCGCTCAGCTCTCAGTGACCCCTGTGGCCTCCCAGGTCTGATCCTCAGGTATGAGGCTGATGTGTTAAAAGACAAGGGGGTCAAAGGTGATCAGGAGGAGTCACATTCCACATATCAAGTGGGTATCAAGAAAAAACATTCTAATTTTAAAAATATAGTATTTTAAATTAGGTTTTACAAGTGCATTGTCTCTGTACAATTTTAATCAACACATTACAAAAAAAGATATTTCTGCTTTGGAATCAATCCAAGGAAGAGAGGCTAGAAATATTCCCAGGCATAAAGGAATGTCTTAGACTGACAGGCTAAGAACTAAATCCTTTTAATCTTTGAACAGGAAAGACTAAGTCAAAGCAATGAAGTTCTCCAGAATCAGCAGTGAAACAAAACCTAGTGGAAACTACATGTCAGTAGTTTCCCCATCAAGAGCGTCCTCACCAACGGGATCACCGTGTGGTATGGCAACACCTCTTCGCGAGAAAGAAAGGCACTGCAGAGAATGGTCAATATGGCCCAGAAGATCATCCTGCGGTCTCACCGAGATTAAACAGCTCTATGAGGACTGCTGCCGTGGTAGAATTCTGGCCATCACAGAGGACAGTCACCACCCCCGGGCATGAGCTCTTCACCCCACTGCCCTCAGGCAAGAGATATAAGAGCATACGGACACTTACCGCTAGATTCTTCAATAGCTTCTATCCACAAGCAGTGAGACTGGTGAACACATTTAGCCATCCCCCTCGGACCACACCTACACCATCACCATCTACCTTATGATTTCTGATCTATTGCACATCTCCAGTCATTGTTTACACGTCTGTATTGTTTACATTCAAACTGTCTACATGTTTACTTGCACATTGTCTATTGTTTGTTTGTACATTGTCTTGATGCACTGTTTGCACTTTGTCTTGTTTTTTACACTTGTTTTACAATCGAGAGACTTTCTGTAAGTAAGAATTCCATTGTACCAGTTACATATGGCAATAAAGTTCAAGTTCAAGTTCAGTGCATTTATAACTTAGAACACCAGGCACGTTTTTACACAAAGGATTGTGGGGGTTTGGAAAAAGATATCCAAGATCTATGAGGAAGTCAATACCCTGGCTATTTTCAGGAAATGATTAATTGAGACCCTTAGATCAATTAGCTACCAAATGGCCATCTTTTGTTGGTAGCCTCTCTTATATTCTCCTAAATCCAGAACACAAAGACTGATTTGTTCTAATTCAGACTAGACTACAAGCATTGACTTCAGGGTGGAGAACTGCATGGGTGGCTCTTCTTCCTCTAAGAGAGGGAACCAGCTTGAGTGCACAGATAATTAAATTTGCTTAACAGGAATCTTTGCCAAAAGAAAAGTTTTGCGTGGTTGTATTTACAAGATACTGACATGAACTCTGTAAGCTACAGTTTTGCACAACACTATCTAACAACAATTAAATCTGTGCTTAGCCTCATCATGACACACAAGAAGGAATTACAGTTTAATATTTCCTAGTCAAAATGCTGCTTTTAGAGCATTATCAGCCAAGACACAAATTCAAAAAACACACAGTACAATTATACTTAATGTTATGCCAGCAGCCATATCACTCTGCAACTCACAACTGGAAACCCACTGAAGCTAAGCAGGGGTGAGCCTGGCCAGTACCTGGATGAGAGACCTCCTGGGAAAAACTAAGGTTGCTGCTGACGAGGTGTTAGTGGGGCAAGCAGGGGGCACTAACCCTGTGGTCCATGTGGGTCCTAATGCTCCAGTATAGTGATGGGGACACTATACTGTAAAAAGGTGCTGTCCTTCGGATGAGATGTAAAACCGAGGTCCTGACTCTTTGTGGTCATTAAAAATCCCAGGGTGTTTCTCAAAAAGAGAAGGGGTGTAACCCTGGCGTCATGGCCAAATTTCCCATTGGCCCTTACCAATCATGGCCTCCTAATAATCCCCATCTCTGAATTGGCTTCATTACTCTGCTCTCCTCCCCAGGAGATGTGTGATGAGCGTTCCGGCTCACTATGGCTGCCGTCGCATCATCCAGGTGGATCCTGCACATTGGTGGTGGAGAGGTGCTTTGAGTGAAGTGTCCAGAAAAGTGCTATATAAGTGTAAGCAATTATTAATTATAATTATTATTAATTCAAGGAAAGCCATTACTACGAACCAAGGATTCTCAAATGAAGGTTACATGGCTAAGAAAAGCTACAAATGTTCTAGCTAAATGAAAAAGCAAAGGATACCATGCAGCAGTGTGGTACAAGGCTTAGGGTTCTAGAAGGTTGCAAGTTAAAATCCCAAGTGAGATTTGAACCCCCAAAACCTGGCTTCATTCAAGAATTGGCTGAATGAGATCACTGGATAGTCACCAATTAGCAGATGGGTTAAATGATTCCTTGCATTTGTAACCTTTTTTATGTTCTAATGACACTTTCCTTGTACCCTACAACAAGATACTTCACCCAAACTGTTTTAGTGAAACACCCAGCTGTATAAATGAGTGCTAATGTAAGTTGCTTTGTAATTAATAAAGCTTTATTCCTCTGTTCAGAGTGACTGCTGTGTAAATGACCCTTGACAAAGGGCTCACAGATCTTAATTTCTTCACAGAAATGCAAAGAACCAACATCTAGCAGCCCATACCATTATACCGACATCACAAGAAATGACAAGTTAAAGGTGAAAGGTTCTAGTTATCAGCATAACAATTAATTAGCCGAACTATCCAAACCTCTATCCAAGAAAAACTATCCTAAAACTAGTTTTAGAAGCCAACTATTCAAGAAAAACATCATTTTTATTTGGATGTTAATATCTTAATTATCCAGCATCTCCTGTCAGTGGCCCCTCTAATCCACTCCTTTAGAAAGTCTGATGCAATCAGCTTCTTAACATGACTGATTAAGCAATTAATACAAGTTAAACAATGTCCAACAACATGGTTTTCTTCCAGACACTCACAGCTCTTAAAAGACGAGGCTCCCGTTTTCAGCAAACTGCAGCAGCCAGTGGGACTATCAGATGCTGTACAAATGCTATGATAAAGTCCAGGAGTATTTACAGAACTATTTTCAGCTAATAAAACTACAACAAAATATATAAATTAACAGTGATAATAAGAGTCCCCCCCCTCCCAAGTCTTATAAACAATAAGCTAATATACAATACCATACAAAATAAAAAAATTGCTTGAAACAGCAAATGATTATATGGATTAATGAAAACCTGTATAACACAGAAGCCCCACAATTCTGACAATTTTGTTTGTTGTGCTGGTTGGTTTTCCAAAGGATGTTTAGCTGGCACAACCACAATCTCTCCATTTCCTGTAAAAGAGATTTGTGTAGGTGCTGCTTCCAGAAAACAGTTTTCCTCCCACCTTAATCTATACTCCTTCAGTGTTACCAAAAGCCAATATCCTTTATCTAATTTCATCAGGCAGTTGAGAACAATGTCCATATTTAGACAGGTAAAACCTACAGCGGGAAAGTGATTTTTATCTACGTTTATGAGACCAGTTCATGTTTGCAAGCAAGCAGTCCTAACCCAGATACAGTAAAAAGAGCCTTCCATGCAGGGTGAAGCATAGGAATTAAGCAGTTCATCATTTAAGCTTATTAAGCCCAGAACACATTTCTGGGTTTGTGGAAGAATCTCACTTCTGAAAACAAAAAGGCTCTTCCCCTCCCACAGCCCAGGTGAGAATAGCTGTATTAAATAAACATTTCCTAGACACCATCTACTCAGCCAATAACAGGAATTTTTATTCTCGAGGTCTTGGCAAAAAGATTCTTCTGCTATGCTGTGGAAACACAGACATCATTATTTTTTATTAAGGAGTTATGCAGTAATTCATATTTAAGTGACTTTTTATCTCTGCTCTACAGATACAAAAACGTTCTTCCCAAAAGAAAAGGAGAGTAAAAACATGAAACTATTTAAAAGAATAATGCCCATCTATCATATTTTATTTCAAAAGAATCAACACAAGAAAGGTTACAAACAAAAGGAAGCTATTATATAGAAGCCATCTAGTCTGTTTGCGTATTAGTAGTAATCAGCCATTTCTTGAACAAAGCAAGGGTATTGGCATTGACAACATGGCTGAGCAGTCTGTTCCACATTCCCGTAGGTGTAACGAAAACTTAAGACAAGTGGTTACTAGACAGGCACAATGATGAAAGAGAGAGGGAGGATATTAACAGAGGCTAATGTGTCATATAGGAAAGGGGACAGGTCCATCAAGGCAGAACACAGGAGGGGCAAAAGGTGAAATACACAACAATATTGAAACAATGGACTCCAAGCTTGTTTTCCAGCTTGTGTAAGCCAATTACAACATACAAACACAACAGAGGTAGTACTTGAGGAGGCCATTTTGTCCATTTTAAATATCTGCTAATTTAATAGCTAAATGAGACTAAGAAAATACATTTTAATCCTATCTTTCCTTAAATTGCCCAGATTTAAACCATATGGCTGGAAAGCCTGTTCCAGATAGCCTGCAATTCCTAGAAAGAATTGTAGAAGGACAGGAAACAAATCTTTCCTGTTTTCTGTCCCTAAATGAGTTCCTTGTATTTCGTGACCCTATTTTAGTTCCCTGGGTTAATTTTATCAATGATTTGAATATGTTTCTGAATTGATATTTGAATCAAATATCCCCTTTATTCTAAACCAAAAAACAGTGTTATTAACATATCTATATATGAGAATGTCCTGCAATCAGGAAACATTTCTTGTGCTAGTCTTTGAACCGTGTGAGCAAGTAGTGATTCCATGTTTGTAAAAACCAGTTACGACATTCTGATGCAGTGTTTTTATGACCTGGATAATGACACCAGATTTTACTAGTGTGGTAACACTATAGGCTTGGATGAATAAACCCTTACTGTATATGTTTTAGGTTTCCTTGGCTCCCCAGCCAATTTCCTCTAAGAGACTGCCTGGAGCCCCATGGCACCACTCCACATGACCATGACACCAGCAGGCACCATCATAAACACTGTGGCCAGCTTCTTCTCCCAGACTCTCCACTTCCATAACTGCTTAGGTGATGATGGCTTCTGGAGGGATCCAGAAGCTCCACCATCTTTCTCCCTCAGTAAATTCTTCACTTATCTACTGCTTTATGAGAACTAACTGCATACTGAAAAGTGCTTCACAAGGAGTTCTAGCAGGTCTAGATGGCCAAGTACCTTAGAAAAGTTTCATCTGTCCTGGGATTGTAAATGGAGTTATGGTTAAATCCAAGGATGAAGACTGATTCTACAAATAACATTTCAAGAAGCAGGATAAAGACTTCAGCTGTTTTCCCAATTAAAAGGAAGATCCCCACAGTTTTCCAATTCTCCAGTTATACTATACTCACATCTACAAACAGCTGCCAGCTCTGAGGGAAAACAAAATACAGGACGATGCCAAATCACTGTATGACCCCTTACCCTTCCTGTACTGATCACACACTTGATTACGCTGACTTTTCACTGATATGTCTCTCCTGGATAAAAAAAAAGTAGCAACACAAATCTTTCCATATCAGAGAAGCTAGAGGGCCATACTGTTCAACAAGTGATCAGTGCTCTTTATAATTCATGCACCCAGAGAAAGTACTCTATATAAACAAGTAATTTAGGCATTTGTGGCATGCTGTTGCAAATTTCTAAGAGAGGCCCATTAATTTTCAGGAACATATTAAAATATCAAGCCTCATATGAAGTCATATATATAGTATAAAAGTGAAAAGGGGGCATGTATTCTCATTAGCAGGGATACAGTGGAGATATCAAACAGAATCGAAGAAAACTATTACTGTGCAGGATCTACCATTTCCCTGTTGGCAGCACAAAGGTCAACTCTAACAGTAACAACCAAAGTGAATACAGCGGGCCTTCCTCCTGCACAGGGGTTATGTTTCTGCAACACACCATGCTGGAGGATACTGCACTGGAGGAAGCTACAGGAAAACTGTGGATATAGGAATGAAACCATGAAAAAGCCCCCTTAACATGATTAACCAGACTTTTACACAGTATTAGAATACAATATACTATACTAATAGCTAGCATACCTAATACAAAGATTTCATAATAAACCTTAATAAAGCAATCACAGTGTGTTATGTTATTTACCTGCTGATTAAGAAAAATAAAGAGAATGTCTGTAATAATACCTACACCCATTCAACCATTTTCTAACTGCAGGTTTCAGTGGAGCTAGAGCCTATTCCAGGTGCGAGGTGGGATACACCCTGGATGTGATGCCAGACCATCCAGGGGCACACACAGACATGCACACACTCATACCTGGGCCAGTCTTCCCAGAAGCCAATTAACCTACCAGTATGTCTTTGGACTGTAAGAGGATACCAGAGACCCTGTAGGACACCCATGTGAACATGTTGAGAACAAACTCCACACATAGCACCCAAGGTCTGGAATTGAATGCAAGGCAGCAAAACTAACCACAATGCATAAAACATACATATGAGAAAATAAAGCATTCTTTGTGTTAATTTAAGCTAAACAATAAATCAATAAGAAATGCATTCATTTACTTAGCCATCCACTTACTCACAAATATTATAATAACCATACAACAAAATGAGCATCCTTTATTATTGTAAATCAATACTCAATGCACTCACTCAATTTCAACTAGATTTTTTTAAAACTAGCTACAAGGAAGAAGCTATTTAAGTGATCAGTTGCACTGTGGTGAAACTTGTGCGCTCAGGAAAGTTTTGAATGCATATTTTACATATGGCAAAACTGTGCTGGGGCAGAGGATTACTGTGTGGGGTCATCACAGATTAGAAATACCCTTTATGGTTCTTCTCCTTTTAACCCCTTTGATAATGACCAACAAACATTTCAGTATGTTGCATAAAAAGAAAAAAACTAAGCCTGATTCTGGCATAATGACAACTCAGCTGTTTCCAAAATTCAGCACATCCAAATGTAGAGAAAACATTTAAGGCAAATTCCCCATTTACATCTATATTTTTTTTTATTATCTGGTCACATAATGTGACTATTTTCTCCATACCCAGATTAATGTTTGTTTGTTTGTTTGTTTTATTCATTATGATGTTCATTGGATGCCAGTGACCTTATTATTCTCTTTCATTTTGTTTTCCCAAATAAAGATGGGTACCTTGAAGTCCAGTCACCTCGCAAGCCTCCCCACAAAGGCAGAGAATTGCACAGGAATGGCCTAAGCATGTTTTACTGCAGCTCTCTCTGTACTTCTATAATGATCATTTTAAATTCAGCTAATGATAATTTCACAAAATTAAATTGTCTTCATCACGTCGGAACCCATTATTGCTTTACACATAGCAGTGATGCAAAGGAAATAACATGGCTGTTTCATGGAATTCCAATGACTTTCAGGTCTTTTATCCTATCGCCCAGAGAGCTGTTTCACTGAAGCAACTTAAGCGAATAGGTTTTATTTACCACAGATCTGCTCAGAGGCAAGGAATATGAGAGAAATATTAGCTCGGAACTATCATTTAAGTTATAAATTAAAGATCAGTTAATTGTCTTTCAGAAACCTGCATAAGATTTTAAAAAAGAAATAATTACTTTCTTTCTGATGCTGAGAAAAATGCACACCTTAATTCAACTAGATTAAAATTACTCTAATGCCTTATTTTCTGGTCTTTGATGAAATTTAATATCTGGACTGCAGCTTGTGCAGAACACAAAAACTAGAAAACTAAATAAAAAACATAGATCAGGGTTGGCATCATTACACTGGCTGCCAGTGCAATGGAGAATTAATTTGTCCTTATCTCACACCTATTTTTAAATCATAGTGTAGAAATTATGGTTCTTTTTATTTAAACATGTTTTCTGTAAAGCTCTTTGAAAAGAAAAAAAGTTTACAGCAACTAACAAAAATTATTTATTCCAAAATAAACACCTCCTGAAGTCCTGGAATGAGTCTCTAGCCATGTTTTTCAACCAGTGTTTATTAGCACTGTGGTGTGCCATCAGATATTAATGAATGTGCCACAGAATTTTCATAAAGTCGCATATGTGAAATGTAAAAACGTTAATGTATCTGTTTCACACCTTGGACTTCTACATGAAGACAAAGGAACTTTCAGTGTAAATCTGGGATAAGGTTATTGAAAAGCACCAATCACTGAAAAGGTATAAGAAAATTCCCAAGGTATTACAAATCCCCAAAGCACAGTTAAGTCCAATATAAACAAATTTAGAAAATAATGGCACAACTGTGAAACTCTGAAAAACAGGGTGTCCTCAAAAACAGTATCCAGGTGAGAAATGCACAGGGAGGCCACCAATGACCCAAAACACATAGCCAAAGTCACTGGAGTGTCTTAAAAAGAAAAAAGTCAATGTTCTGGCGTGACCCTGTCAAAGACCAGATGGAAAACCAATCAAGAACCTGTAGCAGGAGTTGAAAATGTTCCTATCCAACCTGAGGGAGGTCAAGCAATTTTGTAAAGAAGAATTGGCAAAAAATGCAGTATTCAAATGTGCAGAGCTAGTAGAAACTTATCCAAGAACTATAAAGCCTATCCAGTTACTTCAGAGGCACTTTGCAATTAATGGGCCAATCACTGTACAGCTGTGTTAAAGGAAAACCACTTAATGAAAGCATCATTCACCACCATGCTATCCCACATTATAAATGATTTAAAAATTACATTGGAATACATGACATGTTAGTAGTTCAGGTGGGTAGCTGCGTCAGCATGCGTAGACTGCAAAGGAACAAGTAATAGGTTTATTCCATGCTGAAAAAAAGAAGAAAGAGAACACAACGTTTCGGCCATGGAGCCTTCTTCAGGTGTTATAACAAGGGTAACCATCTTAATATGAGAAAAATGCTAACTACTTTATTAACAGGACACTTCTGTAGAATATAGAGCAAATTGTTATTATTGCTACTTATTTATTTCGTTACTTGCAAGATGCAGTTATAGCCCCATGATAAATATAAAAGATAGAAACGTGACCCTTGAAGGGTCTTCTTGAAGAATGCCCTGAATATCTCTAATTTTGGAGAAACTGACCATCCGATCCATACTAGTGTGTTTTATTTAGGAGAGCAACAATAACTTTAAAATAACTGTTTTGCAAAAACTGTAACAGCAAGCAGACAGTTATTTGGTATGGGCTATGTTGGTGTTTGATAAAACAAATGTAAAAAGTCAAAGCCGAGGTGGTCAAACAACATAACAGATTGACAGATTACCCAGGGAATGTCCTGCATCATTGTCACTCATTTAAAGAGAGTGTTTAAAAGCTGCTTTTCCTGTTCTCTGTCCTAAATGAAGTACACTACAGAAAGTGAAACAGCCCATAGGTGGAATCTATCTGTACCCATTAGAAGTTTGTGTACTTGGACCACAGTTTTAACGACAATCTACTGAAACTAAGATTTTTTTGTCATTCTTCTTTGAGAATTGAATAATAAAAACAATGCTCGAGTATTACAGATGAGTGCATTTGTTTGAACATAACTTTCTTGGACTCAAATTCTGCTTTCTGTATGCTTTTTTTTTTTTGCCTTTCCATGTCTCCACAAGAACAATCATCAAGCCAAAGAGGCAATGTAGCTCCCACGATGGGACACAACAGACAATCATTGACATTGTTAAAAAGATCTGTAAAGTTACAGCTGCTTTGAAGGTGAAGTAACAACAGATCACCTTCCATATAGCATGTAATTTCAAAATTGGGGAACATTTGAATGCAAACTATTTATTCAGCTTTTCTTTAATTCAACACATGATGATGTTTATTCATCACCCTGCAACTCACAACTGGCAAAGCACTGAAGCCAAACATGTGTGAGCCTGGTCAATACCTGGATGGGAGACCTCCTAGGAAAAACGAAGGTTGCTGCTGAAAGAGGTGTTAGTGAGGCCAGTAGGGGGCACTCACCCAGTGGTTTATGTGGGTCCTAATGCTCCTGTATAGTGACGGGGACACTATACTGTAAAAAATTACTTCATTACTCTGCTCTCCTCCCCACTAATAACTGATGTGTGGTGAGTGTTCTGGCACACTATGGCTGCCGTCGCATCATCCAGGTGGGGCTGCACACTGGTGATGGTGGAGGGGAGTCCCCATTACCTGTAAAGTGCTTTGTGTGGAGTGTGCAGAAAGGTGCTAGATTAGTGTAAGCAATTATTACTATTATAATTATTAGTTTCCAGTCTTTGACAGTCTTGCTGTGTATCAGAAATCATAGCAGCATACAAATGCCCTTACATCCCCAGCTGTTACTGATAATTTAAATAGCACTTAAGAGGGGCAAACCATTCGCAGAAAGCAGAGCAGACCAAAAGTGTTTCACAATTCAGAAAGAATCTGAAGCTGTGCCTGCTTGTACACTTTATCTCAGTGTTACAGCACCAAGCCATATAAGCAGCTATATCCATTTTCATCTGTGGGTTTACTGACACTTATCACTTTGTCATTAACCAAGGTTTTCTTTAATTGACAAAAATAATCAATAGATTTATGTTGAGTGACATTTATTTCAATATAAGTAGTCTACAGTAATCATTTAAGAACTTGAAAAAAGCAGCAGGCTCCTCTAGCCCGTGCAATAGTTAGGTAATTGATCCAATGCTTTCAGCCAGTCTAAAAATAAGCCAGTGTACTGTTTTCTGCTGTTTCTGACATGGCTTATTCCACCCTCCCACAACCCTTTGGGTAAATAAGCATCTTCTTTTCTGAGTTTTAACTTGTTGCACTTCCACAGTTTCACTTGTGACCTATAGTTCATGTTTCACTTTTCAAATGTGAAGAAGCCCATTGATCTGACTTTATCAATGCCTTTAACTTGACTCAGGCCATCTTGCAGTCTTCGCTGTTCAAGACTAAAAAAAGGTTCAGTTCATTCAGCCTGTCAGTGTAAAATAATGTCTTAATCACCCGAATTGATCAATTTGTTATTCTCTCAGTTTATTCTAGAACAGCAAAATATTTTCGATTATTTGGTGACCGCATTATACACAATAAACCAAATGTATAGCCTGGTTGTAGTAACAAGATATACCGGGTATATTTCACCGCACAGTTCGATAGGAGAAACGCAAAATAAAGGATAAAATTCATCAGGTCAAAGCAATTCGTTGGCGAGTTAAGATTGTCACCAACTGCATCCCGTAGCCTGGTGCCTTTCCCTCCCTGTAAATGGAAATCCGGTTCAAGGTGTACAGGTGAGAAAGATTTCCCTCCTTTATGCACAGAGCATGGAACCAGGGAAGAGATCAAGAACTTGAAACAGAAGATTTGGATTTGAAAACAACGCAATCCGAGAAGAAGAAAAACATTTTAAAACGATAACTTGTCGAGATTATGTTTTACTGAAAAACGTTTTCCTTGGGTTTTGACTAAAGAATCCATATGACCATAGGCTATAGTAACCGTTATCGCTGCAAATCCACTGTACTGTAGTAAATGTTTACAAAAGGCAATGTGTGTTTACTGAACGATAGTATGAATACAGCCTTAAAATGCAAGTTATACAGTTCATAGAATAACTTCCCCTTAATTAACTAGTTCTTCAGTCTGAATTAGGTCTTTTCTCCGTAGCTAGATGTTCACAGAGTGAGCAACGAAGTATTTTAAATAAAGTAAATCGACATTTTTAATACCTCTCGGGAATTAAAACTACCTGAAAGACCTCCTCACTAGCTTCGTTTAATAGTTTACCTGGGAGCAATAAAGCAGTACTATAGTCAAAACTCCTTCATGTTCGCTTAAAAGTATAGGACAAATGTTTACGTAGTTCTGTGTGATTTTCCAAATTACGTTTATCATTACACTAAAGTATTGTGGTATCCACCGGTACTATGTCCGTAAAACATTTAGAATCGTTGTATATAAGAGCAATTCATATTTAGCCACGCTACACGTCTAAGGACTATCATGATATGCTGACTATACTAAAATTTATACTATAAATTCATTTTTTTACGGGGGAAAATCCGCTTTATTTTATAGTATATATATATATTTTAGCCTTTAAGCAAAACAGACTCGGGAAAGGATATTTGTACCCAAACAGATTGGTGGATTTTGTGTTATTACTGTATGCAGTAAACTATGAGAGTTACTACCTAAAATATGCAAACTGGCTTCGGTGATCTGGAGTGTTTTTATGTATACTGTATATGTGCCTTTTTAGGAAAACTGGTTTTTGAGGTAAAACTGAAGTTTTATAATTGGATTAATCAGTCTTATGTTAATAAAGTTTAACAGAATAGACTGATCAAATTAAAATATTTAGTTTTAAATTTTACGAAAAAAGATAAAACACCGTTTGGTAAAACCATACAATTCTTGAGCGCAGTCAACTGTTCTTTCAATCGCTCCTTTTTTAAATAACTGGTTGGTGCCTCAGGGCCCGACGAGTTACTCGTCAACTCGATAAGAACGAGTTAGGCGGCTTGTGCACAGACCTGGAACAACCTTGCGAGTCTTGATGAATCTCTTTTTACAGCAGGAATGACTCGGATAGGGTGCCTTTCCAGGGGGTTCATAACATGGATGGGTCAGTAATATGACCCGGCATAGCCACATCGGCTAAAACATTACATTTTAGTGATGTGAAATTACATTTCACAGGAAAGAAGCAACGATTGTAATAAGTAATATATATTTTAAATATCGCATTATCCACAGTTTTTCATGTGTTTTAATTCTAACAGAGCTACCATTTAAAAGAAACATTAATAATAACGTTAAATCCGATACTGATCTCCCTGGTACTAAATTATACGGAAACGGTTCTCTCACTGGCGCCGGACTTACCTGCATTAAGCACTACGCCCATTCACCATGACAGAACCCCCTTGTCCTTATCCGCCACATAATGCATGGTGAACAGCATACGAACATGAAGACTCTGTATTACACCTGAGGTTAAAACCTCAGCCCAGAGGGAAAACACATAGAAGTGCTGCTATCACCTGCCCAGGACGAAGTGTTCAGGTGATCTGCAGTACCGTAACACACACCGCCTTACCTCGGAGCAGTCGGATAGCGTTGATCAAAGTTTCTCTGCTATCGTTTCTCGTTTCGTCAAGCATAGCATCCAAACGGATGAATTTGTCGAATATGCCCCCCCAACTATCACTTATTTTACGTTAGTAATCTTTGCCGTAAGATCCGCTGGAGCTTAATCAAAGTTGAAAAGGCCTTCTCCCCCGCCAATCCCTCCCCTCTGTCTCGGTTAGCTGGATACTAAAGACAGGAACTTTGTACAAATTCCGCCCAAACCGCAAGAAGGGAACTCTTTTAACACACCCGTTGAAGTGCAGGCCGCCTTCCCCCGGGTCTTAGAGCTCACCTTCAGCAGTGGAATTTCTTTTTATCTTTGCAGTTGTATTGAAAGTTAATTACACTGTGCTTAGTTTGAGAACTAATTTTGATTAAAATGATTTTTACTTGTTTTGTATTACAACAAAATGGAACATGATTGGAAGGAGGTTAATACTTTTGAAAGGCACAATTATTGTCCCTGCTGTATTGTTGGGTTAAATAAAGTCTAACCAGCTTCAACAACGTGACTGAGCAGCATGCTCCAAACTCTCACAAACATTTGTGTAAAGAAGTGTCTTCTATTCTCAGATGCACTTCCCACTAATTTCCACTCAGTTTGTTTCACTGTTGATTCTGAAGAAATGTGCAGAAATGCGCTCTGTCAGTGCCTTTGAGGATTCTGAATCCTTGAATCAGGTCCCCTAGTAGCTTATCAAGACTAAAAAGATTGTGTTGTTTTATCCTGTCAGTATAGCATATTTATTGGAGCCTAGCTGCTGTTCTGTAGACTGCATTATTATTATTATTATTATTATTATTATCTTTTTTGTTTGTGGTGATCAACATTGAACACAGTTTTCTAAAACAGGTCTTTATATCAATATGAACATCTGTCTTTTTCTTAAGTAAAATCTTCAAAAACATTTTATATTTATATTTTGTTTTCACTGCTTGCGTGCAATACTCAGCACTGGTCTACATTACATATCATCAGGTGGGTAGCTGCGTCAGCATGCGTAGGCTGCAAAGGAACAAGTAATAGGTTTATTCCATGCTGAAAAAAAGAAGAAAGAGAACACAACATTTCGGCCGTGGAGCCTTCTTCAGGTGTGAGAGAGACAGGGCAGTAGGCAAAGGTAAAGTAGCGGGAGAACAAAGGTTGGGAGGGAGGAGGAGTGAGAGGCGGGAGCAGGGGACAGAAAGAGAAGCCAATCAAGAGGTGTGAAGTCAGAATGGGTGCAGAGAGGTGTGAAATGAAACTTCCAATGAATGGGGAAAATTTAAAAGAACAGTAATCTGTCGTTAAGGGAAGGGAGAATGTGTGATCCTAACTGCAGAATAATTTTAGTTTCGGTGGTCTTTCTGATGTATGAGTTCGGAAAACCGTCTTTGAGAACACAGACGGAGAGATTAGTGTGGTCGTGGCCGTCAGAGGTGAAATGAGAAACAATGGGCTTGGAGAGATCTTTAATCTTCACAGCCCTGACGTGTTCTCTGAAGCGGTCTCCGAGTCTCCTTCCTGTTTCTCCAATGTAGATGGCTGGGCATTTACTGCAAGAGATACAGTAAATAAGGTTGTTGGAGGTACAAGATGCTGTCTGGGTGATCCGGAATTGTCCTGAGGGGCCTTGAATGAGTGTGGTGGTGGCTGTGTACTTGCAGGTGATACAGCGAGCTCTGTTGCAAGGGAAAGTGCCTGGTGTGGATGGTTGTTGAGGGCGGTCAAGGGAGCTGTGAACAAGGAGGTTACGCAGATTAGGTGGTCGGCGATATGAGATGATAGGGCGATCAGAAAAGAGGGCCCCAATGGAGGGATCATCCTGTAGGATGGAAAAATTCTGGTTAATGGTCCTGGGGATAGGAAGTGTGTTAGGGTGGTAAGGAAGCACCAAGGGAATGCGGTTGTTACGGCGGGAGTTCCTGATCGGGTTGATGGTCCGGGGGGTGTTTTTGGCTCGGGCAAGGGCCCTGTCAATCACACTGCTGGGATATCCTCTGTTGATAAAAAATTAGTACATTTCGAGGGCTTGGTTCTCGAAGTCGATGTCGTCGCTGCATAGTCGTCGTAACCTAAGGAACTGTGAAAAAGGAAGAGAGTTTTTAGTGTGGTTGGGGTAAAATGAGCTGTACAGGAGGTAGCTGTGTGAATCCGTGGGTTTGTAATAAACTGAAGTGGACAGTCGGGGGTAGTTGATAGACAAGTGGATGTCTAGAAACGGAAGAGTGGTGGAAGATATGTGAACTGTATATTTGAGGGACGGGTGGAAGTTGGTGAAATGGTGCAGGAAGAACTCGAGCTGATCGTTGGAGCATGTGGCGGCACCGACGCAGTCATCAATATATCGTTTGTAGAGGTCAGGGACATAGCCAGTGTAGGAGGCGAAGAAGCGTTCTTCTACCCAGCCGACAAAAATGTTGGCATAACTGGGTCCCATTCTGGTGCCCATGGCAACTCCACTGACCTGTTGGTAAAAAAGATTATTGAAAGAGAATGCGTTCAGTGTGAGGACCAATTCTGCAAGGCGTACCAGGGTGTGGGTGGGTGGATCAAGCACTGTGCGTTTGTCCAGCGTGTGCTTGAGTGCTGTAAGGCCGTCATTATGGGGAATGACGGTGTACAGAGATGTGATGTCCATGGTAAAAATGTGGCATTCGGTACCCTGAAATTGGAAATCATTGAAAAGTTGGAGTGCGTGGTTGGTGTCTTTGATGTATGAGGGAAGATCTTCAACCAGCGGTCTCATGAGGCTGTCGAGAAAGGCTGAGATGTAAGTAGTTGGACAGTTACATGCTGATACGATGGGGCGTCCAGGGGTGTCCGGTTTGTGGATTTTGGGGAGGAGGTAAAATTGAGATACCTGTGGATGTTCCATGATGAGCCGGTTCGCCTCCTGGGGGAGCTCGTTACTGCTGATAAGAAGGGAAATGGTGGATACCACTTCCTTTTGGTAGTCAGTGGTAGGGTCCTGTTGGAGAGGGAGGTAGGCAGAAGTGTCAGTTAGTTGTCTAGAGGCTTCAAAGATATATAGATCCTTACGCCACACCACAACAGCACCTCCTTTGTCCGCTGGTTTGATGACGATATCATCCCTGTTGCGGAGAGACTGGAGCGCCTGATTTTCTCCTTGGGTGAGGTTAGACCTATGTTTACTGGGTATAGAGAGTGCCTTGGGAGCTTGATTAGTGCATTGGTTAATGAAATAATCAACTGGTGGAAAACGGCCAGAGGAGGGAGTCCAACAGCTCTGTTTGGGATTAATGTTGTTAATGACATCAATAACCGGGTTGTTTTCAGCTGCCTATCAGCTGGATCTCTGTACACCGTCATTCCCCATAATGACGGCCTTACAGCACTCAAGCACACGCTGGACAAACGCACAGTGCTTGATCCACCCACCCACACCCTGGTACGCCTTGCAGAATTGGTCCTCACACTGAACGCATTCTCTTTCAATAATCTTTTTTACCAACAGGTCAGTGGAGTTGCCATGGGCACCAGAATGGGACCCAGTTATGCCAACATTTTTGTCGGCTGGGTAGAAGAACGCTTCTTCGCCTCCTACACTGGCTATGTCCCTGACCTCTACAAACGATATATTGATGACTGCGTCGGTGCCGCCACATGCTCCAACGATCAGCTCGAGTTCTTCCTGCACCATTTCACCAACTTCCACCCGTCCCTCAAATATACAGTTCACATATCTTCCACCACTCTTCCGTTTCTAGACATCCACTTGTCTATCAACTACCCCCGACTGTCCACTTCAGTTTATTACAAACCCACGGATTCACACAGCTACCTCCTGTGCAGCTCATTTCACCCCAACCACACTAAAAACTCTCTTCCTTTTTCACAGTTCCTTAGGTTACGACGACTATGCAGCGACGACATCGACTTCGAGAACCAAGCCCTCGAAATGTACTCATTTTTTATCAACAGAGGATATCCCAGCAGTGTGATTGACAGGGCCCTTGCCCGAGCCAAAAACACCCCCCGGACCATCAACCCGATCAGGAACTCCCGCCGTAACAACCGCATTCCCTTGGTGCTTCCTTACCACCCTAACACACTTCTTATCCCCAGGACCATTAACCAGAATTTTTCCATCCTACAGGATGATCCCTCCATTGGGGCCCTCTTTTCTGATCGCCCTATCATCTCATATCGCCGACCACCTAATCTGCGTAACCTCCTTGTTCACAGCTCCCTTGACCGCCCTCAACAACCATCCACACCAGGCACTTTCCCTTGCAACTTTCACCTGCAAGTACACAGCCACCACCACACTCATTCAAGGCCCCTCAGGACAATTCCGGATCACCCAGACAGCATCTTGTACCTCCAACAACCTTATTTACTGTATCTCTTGCAGTAAATGCCCAGCCATCTACATTGGAGAAACAGGAAGGAGACTCGGAGACCGCTTCAGAGAACACGTCAGGGCTGTGAAGATTAAAGATCTCTCCAAGCCCATTGTTTCTCATTTCACCTCTGACGGCCACGACCACACTAATCTCTCCGTCTGTGTTCTCAAAGACGGTTTTCCGAACTCATACATCAGAAAGACCACCGAAACTAAAATTATTCTGCAGTTAGGATCACACATTTTCCCTTCCCTTAACGACAGATTACTGTTCTTTTAAATTTTCCCCATTCATTGGAAGTTTCATTTCACACCTCTCTGCACCCATTCTGACTTCACACCTCTTGATTGGCTTCTCTTTCTGTCCCCTGCTCCCGCCTCTCACTCCTCCTCCCTCCCAACCTTTGTTCTCCCGCTACTTTACCTTTGCCTACTGCCCTGTCTCTCTCACACCTGAAGAAGGCTCCACGGCCGAAACGTTGTGTTCTCTTTCTTCTTTTTTTCAGCATTACATATCATCTGCTGGGTGTTTACCCGTTGCTGAATTTTATCTAAAATATTATACATTTCTTAAGTAACAGTTTCTACAGTGTTAGGTAATCATTCCATTATTACCATGTGCAAACTTGATTACTTTACTTCATATTAGAATTTAAATTGTTGATATAAGTTAGGAAGATCAAAGTTCTTAGTGTACAGTACCTGATTGATTTTCTAAATATCTGATTTTATCCTATCCTAATCTCTGTTTCCATTATAGGATTTGCTTGTTGATAGAATTCTACAAGCAACAGTCATAATTTTAGGCAATAACTAGATTTATATATACAGTACATATATTTTTTTAAAGCATTGACTTTCTCCTAGAATTGACATGTAGGTGATTCCCACGTTTAGCTCTAATTATCTTTATAACCTTAATAGCAGTAGGTCTATAATTATTTGGTTCTGTTCTGTAACAGTTTAAGTCAAAATGGTTATTATCATTGACTTTAGTGACTGCTGGGGGAGTTTTGCTAATGTTCTGTGAATATGTGAATAGCATCTCTTTTTTTAAGGACTGAGTGGTCTAGAATACCATCAGACCTTGGAGATTTGTTATTTCTTAAGTGTGTTTACTACTTGAGACTTAACATTATCTTTTGCTGTTGTTGTAATGAAAAATCTTTTTTATTATTTATTTTAGGTTACATTGTATCATTCTTTTCAATCTTTCATCATGCAATAACATTATGAGGTTGCAATTATTTAATTTCTTTTTAATTGGATTCTGTCTTATTTTTAATCTGTTTAAAGGGTGCTTTCTTTTTCTTCATGATTTTAAAATTGTTTTATTAAACTATTTGGGTCACAACTTTCTATCCTTTGATTTACTTCTCGGGATGAATCTGTTCTGTGCTTCAGAAGGAATATCTTTAAACTGCTGTATCCATTCCCTACTCATCCTAACTCATTTTACTTCCTTTAAACTACACAATAATGCTTTAAAGAAATCAAGCTGTATCTAACCTACATAGGCAATAACCTATTGTACATAGTAGTTTTGGTGAGTAGCTGCATCAGCATGCGTAGGCTGCAAAGGAACAAGTAATAGGTTTATTCCATGCTGAAAAAAGCCTGAAGAGGGCTCCATGGACAAAATGTTGTGTTTTCTTTCTTCTTTTTTTCAGCATGGAATAAACCTATTACTTGTTACTTAATAACCTACATAGTCTGTCTTTTAGTTCACCAACACCATGCACTCAATGATAGTCATTCTCTTTAGGCAGAAGTGAATTCCCCACTGGTACAGTATATGCTGTTCTATGCACGTGAGCTTATGAATGAACAAGTGGTACTTCTATATACATCTGTAGTGACCTCCGAATACACACACACAAAAATCACACACACATTCACTCTTGCTCACACGTTCAACAGGATTCAGTCCATAATCCCAGTGGAGAGTAGGATTGTTATTAGTCATTGCCATACAAATTCACATCTGAAAACAAGGCTGTTTCCTGATTAAGTCATATATAACTCGTATAGTACTGAATGAGATAACATGTCATTATCATTGCATAGGCAGAGCACTGAGAATAATGAAAATAAAGTAACTCTTTATTTTCTGATAAGTTTCTTGTATCTGGTGCTATGCATTGTCTGTTAAAGCAAGGAATAAATGAGACCTTGAGCTCAAGAGGAAGTCATTTCACTCACTATTTCCCTCTCTCTGCCTGAGTTTAAACAGGCCTGTTTCTAATTTAACCTTTTCCCTACTGAAGTCCAGCAAGTCACTTTGCCGTTCTTCAACCACCATGTTTCTGTCCAGAGTGTCTTGCCAGATTATTCCTTCAATGCAGAAGTGAATCACAATCTTTTTCAAAATGATCAGCAAGAGTAAGATGTAAGAAGAGAATCTTGACTTATTATGTTTACTCTCTCCTCCAAAGAAAATAGCTCCAAACAATCACCTTTTGAAGGCAATATTGTCCAGTGCTGCTACAACATTCCTATGCTTATAAAAACACACAATAACATCATAAAGGTATCAAGTTTGAAAAACTATGCAGACAATCCCTAGTGTATACCATCAGGGTTGAGCGGTGGCATTGTGGCCAAGGATCTGCGCTGTGGCTGGAAGGTTGCCAGTTCAAATCCTGTGGCTGGCAGAGGAATCCTACTCTGTTGGACCCCTGAGTAAGGCTCTTAACCTCAACTGCTCAAGGGGTACCGTATAAATGGCTGTTGAGATTTTGTTGCTGCGGAATCCAGACGTGCTAACTGACACAGCTCTTAGCTGAGATTGAGATTGTTGAGATTTTGTCAAAATATTGTTTAAAGCTCAAACAAACGTGATCTGGGAACTTTGGAAACCCCACTGTAGCTGCTGAATCCAGAAGTGCATATTGACTCAGCTCTTAGGAGCAGCATTGAGATCTTGTCAAAACGTTGTTTTCAGCTCAAAAAACGCGTTTTGGCAACCTTGGGCACCCCACTGTAAATGCTGTGGCCAGAAGTGCATACTGACTCAGCTCTTAGGAGCAGCATTGAGATCTTGTCAAAACGTTGTTTTCAGCTCAAACAAATGTGTTTTGGCAACCTTGGGCATCCCACTGTAAATGCTGTGGCCAGAAGTGCGTACTGACTCAGTTCTTAGCAGCAGTGTTGAGATTTTGTCAAAACGTCGTTTTTAAGCTCAAACAAACGCGTTTTGGCAACCTTGAGCATCTCACTGTAAATGCTGTGGCCAGAAGTGCATACTGAACCAACTCTTAGGACCATTGTTGAGATCTTGTCAAAACGTAATTTTCAGCTCAAACAAATGCGTTTTGGCAATCTTGTGCACCTCACTGTAAATGCTTTGACCAGAAGTGCATACTGACTCAGCTCTTAGCACCAGTGTTGAGATCTTGTCAAAATGTTGTTTTAAGCTCAAACAAACGTGTTTTGACAACCTTGGGCATCCCTCTGTAACTACTGTTGCCAGTGCATACTGACTCAGCTCTTAGGAGCAGCATTGAGATTTTGTCAAAACATCATTTAATACTCAAACAAACGCGATCTGAGAACCCCACTGTAACTGCTGAGGCCAGAAGTGCATACTGAGTCAGGTCTTAGCAGCAGTGTTGAGATCTTGTTAAAATGTCGTTTTCAAATCAAACAAACACATTTTGGCAATCTTGGGCAACCCCCTATAAATGCTGTATACAGAAGTGTATACTGACTCAACTCTTAGCACCAGTGTTGAGGTTCTCTCAAAACATCGTTTTCAGCTCAAACAAATGGGTTGTAGCAACCTTGGGCAAGCAACTGTAACTGCTGTGGCCAGAAGTGCATACAAAATCAACTCTAAGCAGCAGTGTTGAGATTTAGTCAAAACGTTGTTTTTATTCAAACAAACGCATTGTGGCAACCTTGGGCATCCCTCTGTAACTGCTCTTGCCAGAAGTGCATACTTACTCAGCTCTTAGCAGCAGTGTTGAGATCTTGTCAAAATGTCATTTTCAGCTCAAACAAACACATTTTGTCAAACTTGGGCATCCCACTGTAAATGCTGTTGCCATAAGTGCATACTGACTCAGCTCTTAGCAGCAGTGTTGAGATTTTGTCAAAACGTCTTCAGCTCAAAGAATCCCTCGGGAGGGGGATCAGAATACCTCCTGGGTATCCCTGCCTGTCGTAAGAGGTGACTAAAAGGGTTGTGTCAGGAAGGGCATCCGACGTAAAACCATCTTGCCAAAACCATGGTTGCAAAGAACACAAAGCACATACCGGATCTGCTGGGGCCCGGGTTAACAACGTCCGCCATTAGTGCTGTGTCCCAACAGGGTACTAATGGAAATTATGCTACTGTGGGGAAAACTGTAGAGTGGGGGCTACAGAAAAGAAACAAGGTGAAGGGGCCTGGAAGGAATGTTAAGTCAATGAGAGTGGGGAGTTGGAATGTTGGTACCATGACAGGGAGAGGGAGAGAATTGGTTGAAACTATGGCAAGGAGAAAAGTGGAGATCTTGTGTGTGCAAGAAACCAAGTGGAAAGGAAACAGCTCAAGACACCTAGGAGAGGGATACAAGTTTCTATACGCTGGAAAGAGTACAAAAATGAATGGAGTGGGTGTGATAGTGTGCAAAGACCTATCAGACAAGATAGTGAGGGTGGTTAGACACTCAGACAGGATTATCAATGTACAGGTGGCTTTTGAGAGTGGGTTATGGAATATCATCTCTGTATATGCACCACAGGTAGGAAGACCACAGGAGGAAAAGGATAGCTTTTTAGAAGATCTCGAAGAAGTGGTTAGCAGAATCCCAGGAAATGAAATGGTGGTAATTGGAGGAGACGTCAATGCACATTTAGGAGAGAAATGCCCAGATTATCCAGATGAACATGGTCAGAGAGGGCTAGGAGAGAGAAATGAAGAAGGGGGAAGGCTACTAGAAACACTCCAAGCTCTTGAATTGTTTGCAGTGAACACAGGGTTCACGAAGAATTATGAGCAAAAGGTGACATACAAGAGTGGAGGCCATGATACCCAAATAGATTACATATTAGTGAGAAGAATTGATAGAGTGAAAGTCCAAGATGCTAAAGTCCTGCCCTATGAGGCTGTTACCAGACAACACAGGCTACTGGTGATGGACATCACAACATTGAAGGAGCGAAGAATAAGGCAGAGGAAACACCCAGCACGAACAAAAGTGTGGAAACTGAGAGAAAACAAAGTAGATTTCAACAGGCTGGTGAAAGAAATGAAAAACACAGAGGAAACAGAGGAGCCTTCAGTTGAAGAAGAGTGGACTGAGATGAGCCACATCCTAGAAGAGGCTGCTACCAGGGTTCGTGGAAAGACAAGAGGAGGCAGACCGAGAGAAAATGAAGAGTGGTGGTGGGATATGGAAGTTCAGGAAATACTGAAGGAAAAGAAAAAAGCATACAAGGCACTGAAAGATGGCACTGGAGAATTACAAGAATATAAGAGACTAAAGAAGGTAGCAAAAAGAAGTGTAGCAAGAGCAAAGGAAAGAGCCTGGAAAGAATGGTATGAGAAACTTGAAACAAAGGAAGGAGAGGACCAAATCTACAAGATTGCTAAACATAGAGCAAGACAGAAAAAAGATATTATCCGGGTGGCAGTACTCAAGGATGGAGAAGGCAGAGTCTTGATTAAAGAAGAACAGATCAAGCAAAGATGGCTGGAGTACTTCAAAAATCTGTTAAATGTAGAAAATGAGAGGGAGAACCTAGTGGAGGCAGACGTAGTGTGTGGACCAATCCAAGAAATTTCAGCAAAGAAAGTGACAGAAGCTATCAAAGAGATGAAAGTGGGCAAAGCAACTGGACCATCAGGAATAGCAGCAGAACACTATAAGAACCTCGATGAAGAGGGGATTCAGTGGCTGACGAGATTGCTAAACAATATTGCAAAGAAGGAGAGAATTCCAGAAGAATGGACAAAAAGCAGCATGGTTACCATCTACAAGGAGAAAGGAGACCCGATGGAGTGTAAAAACTATAGAGGAATAAAACTTCTGGAACATGGATTGAAAATCCTGGAAAAAATTCTGGACAAGAGACTCAGGAAGATAGTCAGGATTCACAACCCACAATTTGGATTCTCAGTGGAGAAAAGCACAACAGATGCCATTTTTGTGATGAGACAGTTACAGGAGAAGACACTAGAGGAAGGGAAAAAGCTGTATGTGGCCTTTCTGGACTTGGAGAAGGCATATGACAGTGTGCCCAGAGAGGTGGTGTATTGGTGCTTGAGGAAGAAAGGAGTACCAGAAAGCATGGTGAAGTTAGTACAAGCAACCTATAGAGATGCAACTACGAAGATGATAACACAACAGGGAGAGACAAAAGAGTTTGAAATCACAGTTGGAGTACACCAAGGATCAGCACTAAGTCCTTTCCTTTTCATAAACATTATTGACACACAGACAGAGGAGGTAAGAACAGAAGTGCCTTGGGAACTCATCTTTGCTGATGATGTGGCACTGATGGCAGATTCAGAAGTAGAACTACAGGAGAAAGTGTTCAAATGGCAGAGGAGTCTGGAAAAGGATGGACTGAAAATGAATGTAGAAAAATCTGAAATAATGGTAATGGAGAGAAGAGGAGATACTATGACCAATGTTGAGGAGACAAATGGTGGAAAACTGAAACAAGTTGATGGCTTTAAATACCTTGGATCAAAACTGGTAAAGGGAGGAGAAACACTGGAGGCAGTAAAACAAAGAGTGAAAGCTGGATGGAACAAGTGGAGAGAAATAACTGGAATAATCTGTGACAGGAAAATTCCTAGAAAGTTAAAGTGCAAAATGTACAAGACTGTGATTAGACCTGTACTACTATATGGAGCTGAATGCTTGGCAGTTGGAAAGAGGGAAGAGAACTTGATGAGAAGAACTGAAATGAGGATGTTGAGATGGATTCTGCAGATTTCAATGAAGGATAAGATCAGAAATGAAGAAATCTGTAGACGATGTACTGTAGGGTGGTGGATGTGGTTGAGAAGATGCGAGAGGCGAGGTTACGGTGGTATGGACATATCATGAGGAGGGACGTTGAGGAAGTAACAAAGAGGGTAATGGAATTTGAGGTGGAAGGTAACAGAGGAAGAGGCAGGCCTAGAAAGAGATGGATAGATTGTGTGAGAAAAGATATGGAGGTATGTGAAGTGAGTGAGGAAGATGTGCTCGACAGAGACAAGTGGAGAAGAGCAACCAAAGCAGCTGACCCCAGGACAGTCTGGGACTAAGGCTGTGAAAAAGAAGAAGAAGAAGTTTTCAGCTCAAAGAAACGTGTTTTGGCAACCTTGGGCACCCCACTGTAAATGTTGTGGCCAGAAGTGCATACTGACGCAGCTCTTAGCTGCAGTGTTGAGATTTTGTCAAAATGTCATTTAAAGCCCAAACAAATGTGATCTGGGAACTTTGGGAACCCCACTGTAGCTGCTGAATCCAGAAGTGCATATTGGGTCAGCTCTTAGAAGCAGTGTTGATATCTTTTTAAAACATAATTTTCAGCTCAAACACATGCGTTGTGGCAACCTTGGGCATCCCTTTGTAACTGCTCTTGCCAGAAGTGCATACTGACTCAGCTCTTAGCACCAGTGTTGAGATTACATCATGAAAATACATCTCAACTGAAACTTCCCGGGATGAAAGAATGTTTGAAAACCCTAGGGAACTGCGTGGAGTAGTGGATGTACAATTTTGGACATTGTGTTACAAAATGTTATTCCTTCTCTGGAGACAGTCAAAAGAAGATCAACCAGATGCTCAACTTCAAGGACTTAAAGGAGATCTGCACATTATTTTTACATTTCAGGCTTATAACGAATTGGCAATGATGAGTGTATTTCAAACCACAAGGAAACTATCATATACATGGTAACGTGTACAACTTCCTAGTTACATTACAGAAGAGATGAAGTTTCAATAATTAATAATTGCTTACACTTATATAGCGCTTTTCTGGAAACTCCACTCAAAGCGCTTTACAGGTAATGGGGACTCCCCTCCACCACCACCAATGTGCAGCATCCACCTGGATGATGCGACGGCAGCCATAGTGTGCCAGAACGCTCACCACACATCAGCTATCAGTAATGAAGCCAATTCATAGAGGGGGATTATTAGGAGGCCATGATAAGTAAGGGCCAATTGGAAATTTGGCCAGGACACCAGGGTTACACCCCTACTCTTTTCGAGAAGCACCCTGGGATTTTTAATGACCACAGAGAGTCAGGACCTCGGTTTTACGTCTCATCCGAAGGACGGCGCCTTTTTACAGTATAGTGTCCCCGTCACTATACTGGGGCATTAGGACCCACATGGACCGCAGGGTGAGCGCCCCCTGCTGGCCCCACTAACACCTCTTCCAGCAGCAACCTTAGTTTTTCCCAGGTGGTCTCTCATCCAGGTACTGACCAGGCTCACACCTGCTTAGCTTCAGTTGGTTGCCAGTTGTGAGTTGCAGGGTGATATGGCTGCTGGCAAATGTATGCATGGCACCATATTGCTGTCATTGTCTGCAATTCAGAACAGGGAAACAGAACTTCCAGTGAAACGAAAGTGCCCTTATTGCACTGTAACCATTCTTTAGACCAAGCAAATTTTGCTAATATATTAATTTTACAAGTAATAGATTTATTCCATGCCGAAAAGAGAAGAAAGAAAACACAATGTTTTGGCTGTGGAGCCTTCTTCAGGTATAAGAAAGACAGGGCTGTAAGCAAAAGGTAATGTAGCATAAGAGAACAAAAGCTGAGAGAGAGGAGGAATGGGAGGCAGGAGCGGGGGACAGACAGAGTGGCCAGTCAGGTAGTGTAAAGTCAGGATAGGTGAAGAGAGGTGTGAGATCAAACCAACAATGAATAGAGTGAATTTATAAGAAAATAAGTCTGTCATTGAGAAAAGGGGAAAGGTGTGATCCTAGCTGCAGGATAATTTTAGTATCTGTAGTCTTTCTGATGTGGGAGTTAGGAACCTGCCATGTTTCTTAGACACTTTAAGAATCGCAAAAGAATGCAACCTGCCTACCAAATAAAATACACTCCTTCATTTTTAAGTTTTGCAAAAGTTCTCCATTTATACAGTATATGATAATATATTTTGGGAGGACCTGTCGCACTACAGTTGATGCCATTGCCTGAACTGCTGATTCAAAGATTCAGATGGGTGCAATTAAATTGAACTCAACTTATCGATTTCGAAAAGGTTCTGCCAACACCTTTCTATTTGTTAACTCAGCATGCAGTATGGGGTGAAATGCCTGCTGCACAACCTATACTTATTCAATTCTACATCATGCTGAATCTCATCAAGAAACTTGTCGATGGAACCAACATTAGTACACATGTATATTACCTATCTCTTGGTTGGTTATACTGTATATCCAGTTTGACTTTCTGCTGATCCTATCCATTGTTTTGTGTGGTATTGCTATGTTGTGAACAGCCAAATAGTGAGATATCATTTAAAATATATTTGTTCAAAAAAACAAAAAGCAATTAACATTTTTTGGAGATCATGTTTCTCATTTGCTTACAGCAGCAAGTGAACAGTAAGGGCTGCTTTCTCATCACAATTTGGGCAAACCCTTGCTCTCTCCCATGGTGAGACCAGCAAAACCTTATCGGCCTGCGACAACATGGCAACCATGCAGTACACTTTCACTGTTTGCCCTTAATCCAAAATTTTACAAATTTACAAAAACTGTCAATTACTTTATTTTGTTACTGAGATTTAATAACTGGTCAGAGCAATTGGGTCTGTAAAGGGGAGCCTTTAAAACAAATATCTTACACTGATATTTTATAGAACAGAATATTTTACTGGCAAAATGCATCTGTTTGATTTGAAAACGATGTTTTAACAAGATCTCAACACTACTGCTAAGACCTGACTCAGTATGCACTTCTGGCCTCAGCAGTTACAGTGGGGTTCCCAAATCGTGTTTGTTTGAGCATTAAATTACGTTTTGACAAAATCTCAAGACTGCAGCTAAGAGCTGATTCAGTATGCACTTCTGGCAACAGCATTTACAGTGGGCTGCCCAAGATTGCCAAAACGCTTTTGTTTAAGCTTTAAACGACGTTTTGAAAAAATCTCAACACTGCTGCTAAGAGCTGAGTCAGTATGCACTTCTAGCCACAGCAGTTACAGAGGGATGCCTCTGGGGCATTAGGACCCACATGGACTGCAGGGTGAACACCCCCTGCTGGCCCCACTAACGCCTCTTCCAGCAGCAACCTTGGTTTTTCCCAGGAGGTCTCCCATCCAGGTACTGACCAGGCTCACACCCGCTTAGCTTCAGTGGGTTGCCAGTTGTGAGTTGCAGAGTGATAGTGGCATGTAAAATGGTGCAAAAGAGTGTTTATTTGAGCTGAAAATGACGTTTTGTGGCATCCTCTACATTGTTGGTAATATCTGACTCTGTATGAAGTTCTGGCAGAATCTAGTTATAGTGGCATGTAAAACAGTGCAAAGGAGCATTTAGTTGAGCACAGGAGTGTTTACTTTAGCTGGAAATTACTTTTCATGACATTTTTAACATTGTTGATAATATCAGACTCTGTATGAAGTTCTGGCACCATCTAGTGATAGTAGTATGTAAAACACTGCAAAGGAGTGTTATTTGAGCTGAAAATGACGTTTTGCGGCATTCTGCACATTGTCAATAATATCTGACTCTGTATGAAGGTGTAGCCACACTTGGTACATTTGGATGTAAAACGGTACACAGGAGCATTTTTTTAGCTGGAAATGACGTTTTGTGCCATTTTTAACATTGTTGATAAAATCTGACTCTGTAAGTTCTGAAACCATCTAGTGAAAGTGACATGTAAAACAGTGCACAGGAGTGTTTATTTGAGCTGGAAATGACATATTGTGGCATTTGTACATTGTTGATAATATCTGACTCTGTATGAAGTTCTGGCACCATCTAGTGATAGTGGCATGTAAAATGGTGCAAAGGAGTGCTTATTTGAGCTGAAAATGTCATTTATGGCATTCTGTGCTTTGTTGATAATATCTGACTCTGTAAGACGTTCTGGCACCATCTAGTGATAGTGGCATGTAAAACGGTGCAAAGGAGTGTTTATTTGAGCTGAAAATGACCTTTTGTTTTGGAGATAAAAGCTGCCTTTATTTTTCTTCTCCGTCACCACCTGCCAGCTGGCTCTCCCGCAGCCCCAACCAGAGAGAGACAGACACGCAGCCCGCCAACAGCGCGAGCCACCACACTGCACTTGCGCCCGAGAGAGAGAGCGAGAGAGAGTAACACCCAGGGGTGCAGAAGCAGGGAACTATTTACAAGGAAAATGGACACCTCCCCAGACTGTACGCCCCCTTCACTGTGGGACAGCTGCACTGGTCAGCGGCCTTCCTAAACCCCGCCCTGACTACTTCCACTCCTGTCCTGCCCCTCACCACGTACCCCAGCCGGGCGCTCTTCGGCCTCTGCCTGGGGCGAATGCGCTACACTGCCTCCACCTAAGATGCCTGGCATCCCGCTGACGTTGAATAGCCTGCTTACGTCCAGCACAGAATCCTGCAGCCTCTGCGGCACCCGGCAAGTCCGGCGGTCCGCCACCTCAGCCCCCCCCGACCCAGTGAAATCTGGACCTGGCTGCTCCTCTGCGCCCTCACGTTCAAGAGCCCCCTCGCGAGCCCTGAAGGGGGCCAGGCGGTCTTGGTGCAGGACCACCACCCTCCCTCGTTTTCTGAACCGGACACTGTAGCAGACCTCCCCCATGACCTCCATGACCTCCCCAGGTCCCTCCCATGCCGGCGCACGCTTCAGGCTGAGGCCCGGGTTGTAGACCCAGATGAGATCCCCCGGTCTAAAAGGGGTCCCCCTGCAGCGCAGATCGTAGTTGCGCCTCTGCCATACCCCCGCATGAGTCAGGTGGCTTTGGGCAAAGTCGTGTACTCGCAGCATCCACTGCTGCAGGTCCTACTCATAATCCGGCCCGGCTGGCTGTGCCAGCACTCCTCCCGGCGGCGAACCAGATGCCAAATCCACCGGGGTGCGCAGCTCCAGGCCCAGCATGAGCGAGGCCGGGGTGCACCCTGTGGACTCCTGCACAGCGGTCCGGTACGCCCAGAGGGCGAGGGGAAAGTGGCGGTTCCAGTCCCGCTGGTGCCGCGAAACCAGGGTGGCCAGTCTGGGGATGCAGCGGGGTGGTCCGCGTTTTCTTAATCCCTAGGCGCTGGCACACCCCCGCGAACACCCGGGACTCGAAATTCCGCCCCTCGTTGCTGTGGAGCTCTTCCGACACCCCCAGCCTGACAAACATCCCCTCCAACAGGGCGTTGGCTACGGTGGATGCGCTTTGATCGGGAAGGGCATACGCCTTGGCCACTTCATGAAATAATCTATCGCCACCAGGACGTAGCGGTTGCCCACCTCGGTGCGCAGAAACGGGCCCAGCACATCCACCCCCACCCACTCCATGGGTGCCCTCACCTGATGTTGCTGGAGGGGCGCCCTTGAACGCCCAGGCGGACCCTTCTGTGCCACGCAAACCGCGCACGTCCGGCAGAACCGCTCCACGTCCTGGTGACAGAGACCCCAATAGAAGTGGCCCTGGAGTCGCCGCAGGGTTTTCGCAGAGCCGAAGTGCCCCGTGCCCGGCTGGCCATGCACCGCTTGGAGAACCACCCCGCGGAGGGACCGCGGCACCACAAACTGCCACCTTACCTCGCCGCTGGAGGGCACCTGCCACCCCCGGCACAGCACCCCGTCCCTCACCTCCAAGGCCTCCCACAATGCGCAAAGCGCCTTCACGGACTTGGGGTGAGGGTCAAGCCCCTCCCGCACAGGCTGGGTCCAGCTACCTTCCAGTGGAGCACCAGCCCGATGTTGGGGTCTGCCTCCTGCTGCTGCATCAGGTGAGAGACGCATTGGTCCATCCGCAGTTTGAACCGGGTCCCAAACAGAAAGGGCTTGAAGTGGTGGACCGCCGAGACTACAGCCAGCAATTCCCTACAGGTGACGCAATAATTTCTCTTGGCCTTATTGAGCGCTGGCTAAAGTACGCGACAACCCTCTCCGTCTGGCCCCTCCTGTGCTAGCACGGCGCCCACCCCCGTAGCACTGGCGTCCGTATCCAGCACACAGGGCAGCGTCTGATCTGGGAAGGCCAGGACAGAGGCCCCCACCAGTGCCTCCCGCAGCCCCTGGAAGGCCGCCTAACAGTCCGCGTCAAACACGAAACGCCACCCCTTCTCTGTGAGGCGGTGCAGCAGGGCAGCGAGGCTGGTGAAGTCCTGGACAAACCACCGGTAATAAGACGCCAACCCCAGGAAACTGCGGAGCTCCGTCACGGTGCGAGGCACCGGCCAGTTGTGCACCGCGGCAACCTTCCCTGGGTCTGTGGCCACCCCTCGCGGCCCGACCACATGCCCCAGGAAAGTGACCTCCCGCCGCAGGAGCCCGCATTTTTCGGGGTTGAGCCTCAACCCGGCCTGCCGGATGCAAGCCAACACTAACTGGAGGTTTGCCAGGGCCTGCTCGAAATCCTGGGCATGCACGAGTAAATCGTACAAGTACACCATAAACTTGCTCCGGGGAACCGACGCCAGCACTCGATAGGATAGGAGTCTTCCTGGGTGACCTGGTTCACCTTCTTGTAGTCCACACAAAACCTCCAGGAGCCGTCCTTCTTCTGGACTAAAACAACCAGGGAAGACAATGGACTTGCGGAGTGCTTGATCACTCTCACTGCAGCCATCCCCTGAACCTTCTCCTCCGCGGCTGCCCGCTTGATGTAGGCCAACTGCTGGGGCGGAACGCGAATGGGCCACGCATTCCCAGTGTCAATCCCGTGCTGTGTGAGAGCCGTGCGGGTGCAGTCCTTGTCCCTTGCCGCGAACAGGTCCTCGTTCTCGGCAAGGAGAGACCGCAGCTGCCCGTGCTGGCCTTAAGGTATGCCGCAACAGCTCCCCCACAGCACGCCCTATCTCACCGTTGCGCTTGGTCCCCGCATTCCCCCCAGCAGCCGCCCCATCGAGCACCCGACCAGGCGGCCCGGGAGTCAGCTCTGGCATGCTCGCCTCGACACCCGCGGCTCCGACAGGCCCTGGCAACCCCCACTGCTGCCGCCTCCACTTCCCGCTCCGGTCAGCCCGTGCGCCCCGGACACCTCCCACCCCGCCTTCCGCGAGACAGATTCGTTCCCCCTGCCCCACCAACTCTCAAGGCCCAAGTCAAGGCAACCATCCACCTGCTGCAACCAGTCCAACCCCAGGATACAGTCCTCGCGGATTGGGGCGAGGTAGAAGGGGTGTTTCACCCTCGCAGCCCCAAACCGCACAGTGAACGCCCCCTTGCGGAGGACCTCGGTGTCGATGAGGGCCTGGCAGGGTCTGCCCTTGATGAAACAGGGAAGAAATAAGCCCAGGCTGTGGCCATCCCTTCCCACAGCAGCAGATGGGGTGAAGCGCTCCCTCTGGCTTTCCGGAGCGGAGGCAGCGTTGGTCAAGGCCGGTCTTCCCCCCTTTAGGCCGTCCCACTCCCGTTTCCCGACGGTCTCCAGAGTCCCCGGGGCTCCGGCGCCTAACACTCCCAGGCGATGTGCCCCCTCTCCCCACAGAAGTGGCAGATGACCCGCCGTCGTCGATCCCTCGACGTCGCCAGCTGGCCGTCTCCTCCTCCCCATCTGATTCCCTGTGCGCCGCCTCCACTGCCCGGCAGGGAGTGCCCCTCCGTTGGTGCCCACCAGTCTCCTCAAACACGGCATCAGCCTGTTCAGCCAGAGCCAGTGCAGCTCTCCTGCGCCCTCCAGAGAGAGACAGACACGCACCCCGCCAACAGCACGAGCCACCACACTGCCCGCGCCCGAGAGAGAGCAAGAGAGAGAAAAGAGAAAGAGTAACACCCAGGGGTGCACCCCCTTCACTGTGGGACAGCTGCACTGGTCAGCGGCCTTCCTAAACCCCACCCTGACCACTTCCACTCCTGTCCTGCCCCTCACCGCGTACCCCAGCTGGGCGCTCATCGGCCTCTGCCCAGGGTGAATGCGCTACAATAATATCTGATTCTGTATGAAGGTGTAGCCATATTAAGTACATTTAGATGTAAAACGGTGCACAGGAGTGTTTATGTGAGCTGGAAATGACGTTTTATGGCATTCTGCACATTGTCGATAATATTTGACTCTGTAAGAAGTTCAGGCAGCATCTAGTTGTCGCTCTAAAACAGTGCAAAAGAGCATTTATTTGAGCTGAAAAGTCTGCACATTTTTGGTAATATATACGACATCCAATATATACATCCAAATGTACTAAGTGTGGCTACACCTTCATATTGAGTCAGATATTATCGACAATGTGCAGAATGCCACAAAACGTCATTTTCAGCTCTGTTTTACATACCACTATCTCTAGATGGTGCCAGCGGAGAGCGGAGGTTGCCAGCTTGTACCCAAAGGATCCACCCGAGGTTAGCATCAGCAGCAAGCCTCGTGGACAGGTCGGAACTGTGGACAGCTGAATCAGTATTCAGGACTAGCGCTTCATCAGGAACGAACCGGTCCTTTTCCTGGCCTGCTGGGACCCGCAGTCACTTTTCTCTTGTGCACAAATGCTTGCTAGTTTCAGCCAACACTAACTAGCTGGTTTTCAGAGAGCTTTAACAGCGCATCGACGCAGGAATCTCTTCCACCACATCGCAAGCTGCACAGCACTGCCTGGCACCGAGCCAGAGAGCGCCGATGGGACACAGCAACAAAGCTGCCACTGCTCCTTTGTGCGTGCAGGAGATCTGAATCCACACAGATTGGATGAGTATTCAACATTCTGCATTACTGCTCGAGAATTCAATTGTTATCCAAACCAGAGTTTATATAAATTTAATTCCTATGAGTGATGTACTTGTTTTGAGTATCTAGTGTAGAAGTTGTAACCAAGTTCATTTACGAAACGGTCTAAATGAATTATATACTGAATGTATGTCCTCTTGGTATTGGTAACTCTTCATGAATGAATATATACCTGTTGTATTCTGCTAACCTTCATGATAAGATCTGTTATGTTTATATGCACCTTTTATTTATTAATAAATGTATCTCATGTATTAGTACCCGTGTATGTGCGTTGTTTGAATTATCCCGCAAGGCCGGATTCTTAGACCATGAAAAGAATCATTTTGTGACTTACTGCTACAATTAAGAATTGTCCCAGTAAATGCACAAACCCTACATTACTGGTGCCTCGTGAGAGGATACTACACAGCTAAAATAAACACTCCTGTGCTCAACTAAATGCTCCTTTGCACTGTTTTCCATGCCACTATAACTAGTGTGGCCAGAACTTCATACAGAGTCTGATATTATCAACAATGTTAAAAATGCCACAAAATGTAATTTCCAGCTCAAATAAACATTTCTGTGCACCGTTTTACATCTAAATGTACCTAGTATAGCTACACCTCATACAGAGTCAGATATTATCAACAATGCTCAGAATGCCACAAAACGTCATTTCTAGCTCAAATAAATGCTCCTGTATACCGTTTTACATGCCACTATAACTAGATTCTGTCAAAACTTCTTACATAGTCAGATATTAACAACAGTGCGCAGAATGCCACAAAGGGTCATTTGTAGCTCAAATAAACACTGCTGTCCATGGTTTTACATATAAATGTACCTAGTGTGGCTTCACCTTCATACAGAATCAGATATTATTGACAAAGTGCAGAATGCCACAAAACGTCATTTTCAGCTTAAAAAAACGCTCCTTTGCACAGTTTTACATGCCACTGTAACTAGTGAGGCCAGAACTTCATACAGAGTGGGATATTATTACAATTTTGCTTAATGCCACAAAACATCATTTCCAGCTCAAATAAATGCTCCTCTGCACTGTTTTTCATGCCACTGTAACTAGTGTGGCCATAACTTCATACTGAGTTGGATATTATTAAAAATGTGCTTCATGCCACAAAACATCATTTTTAGCTCTAATAAACTCTTCTGTGCACCGTTTTCCATCTAACTGTAACTAGTTTGGCCAGAACTTCATTGTACTACTTTGGAACCCTTTTATGATTTTTCAACTGTATGTTTCGGCCACAATTCTTATGGATTCCCACCACTGACTTGATAGCATACGATGCAGCGCATGATGGGATGTTATCATTTACTTTACTTTTACTGGTCTCATCCTCAACAATCGTTATACTCTTATGTTATAACAGAGATTGGTAACCTAATCTCTGCTTTAACATTCTTCTGAGCCTCCCTACTCTGTGCAGCATATCCTTGGTGAAAAGTGATTTTCTTTCCTGTTCAGAGCCAACTATAGAGATTTTCTTCACTCAAGGCTTGTAATAACAATAATTGTATTAACAATTATAATAACACCTAATAAGGTGCTGTAGTGCAAGACTCCAAATACATAATGGTATTTTCACAAAATGTAACATGACTGCTATCTTTATCTGACAGTCTGTCAAGATCAGATCTTGAATCGACATCTTGAATGGTGGTTGAACAAAAAATTTTCTCCATTTTCATTTTTCTGTTACAGATTGCAGCTTTTTGGGATGCAGCAGCCACTAAATGTGCAGGGGATTCCAGATTCCACACTCGCACACTGTGGAGAAGCATATCCCTGGGGTATCTCCTGGGGACAGAGACGTATGTAAGGGGATACTATTGTGTGCAGGTAACATGGCTAAGGTGAATTTTTCTGCCTACCTATAAAATATTTTAGGTAAAGAAAAAAACAAAGCAAACTGTATTTTTATGTTTATTTCGGTTCCTCTCCATGAGTTAGTTTGTGTAATGCACATGAAGACAAAATTCATAGGAAGACGTAATTGCTGATTATCACCTCATTTATTATAATTGTAATACTTAAGTAAACCTGAAATTCAGAATTGCGTGTTTACTAGGCGCAAATGTAATGGGATGTAATGGACGTTGTTATTTCAAATCGTTTTCACTGAGATGTTATTTTGTTCAATCTGTTTATATGTTATCTACCCGTAGAGTCTAAATTCAGTTTTGATAGGTAACTTACTACTTTTGTCTGTGAAATACAGCGAGAGGGAGCTCCCTTTGCCTTTCCTCATTCGCACCAAAAGCCACTGATGAGGAAAAACGAGTTGAGTTTATTTAATCATTTCCCTCTTCAGGTAAAAAGTGTATAAAACACGACTGTTATTTTCAGAAAACAGTTATCAATTATTTGTTATTATGGCAAAAGTATTTTCCGGTCATATTTGAATGTATTTGTTAAGTCATACTGAGTTATTAGAACAAAGTTAGGAGCGCGAATCCTCGTGGTTAGCATAAAGGCAATGTATTTGGTACGTTAAATGTGAATGTTTTAGCGATTAGCAAATTAGTTCATGTTCGGTAATAGCTTTAGTTTTATCTCGCTGTTCCTGGTTTTCTATATTTTCTAGTGTTTTTTGCATATTAATAAGCAAAGTGATATTGCATTTATATTGCCAGTGAACGTTACGTTTAAAAAATTAAGAAGCATTTTTAACTTTCAACTTATTTTCTTTGTTCATAATGTATTACTGTAAACTTCATTCTATATAGATTCGCACTAAAAGCCACTGATGAGGAAACAACGAGTTGAGTGACTGATTTAATCATTTTCCTCTTCGGGGGCGCTACACAAACAATGCTTTTGTGAGTCTTTTGTTTTTGTTCGAGGCATGCAAATAATTGTAATACTTACCTAAACCTTAAAATTTAGAATTGCGTTTCCTACAGACCTTAGGAAATGTACACGAGCAGGCAGACAAATTATACCTCTGATTTCCACTGCACGCACATTCGCATTTTTAAAGGGGATAGCGATTTCCACAATATAGTGAATTCGATACGACACCGGCCACGTATGGTTCTAATTTTGGTGTCTTGTCTGATCCCGAACTGCGCTCAGTAACGTTTATTCAAGAGATTGTATTTGACGTTTTATTATCACAAAATTGAGGGCAGTAGATAATGAGAGATGCGTGCTTCGATTTAAGAATAGTTTATGAACTCTTGCATTAATCAGTTAGTATGTCCTGTAAGTAAAACGTGGAAATTAATTGTCAATTGCACGAAATTCACACACACGATCAACGTAACTCACAGGTGATTCAGTCTTCTTGGTTAGGTGGCACTAGCAGAGTAGGTGCAGTGAGGTTTATATCTTGTTGCAGAAACTCCTCTTTTAGAAGCCGCTGCAGCACTAACGAATTACGTCATCATGCTGCGCGGATATTTTACCCACATGGTAGTAATTGAATCTGTTGCCTTAGCCAAATCATAAAGAAAAAGCCTGAATTACTAAAAGAAATCCTTTTTCCTCGTGAACCTGACGTAATGACGTCTAGCCGGTTGTGTTGATAAAAAAAGAACAAAGTTCTTGTGTTTAAACTCCGCAAGCGTTTGCTTCTGACCGACTCTGAAGAAGGATGGCGGAGTTCTTGTTAAATCTGCAAACACAGCTTCATTCTTTCATAGAGATTTTACTCAAATCGATCGTGTATGAAGTTTCAGAAGTTTTCCAAAACAAAATGTGTGAGTCTGAGGACGAATTTCAAATCAAACTCCACAGCATCTCCCAGATTCTGGTGAGGCGGGCCGTATTTAAAATCACACAGTGTGTGGAGGACAGTTTCGGGAGTGAAATGGCGCTTCTGAAGAAGGAAAACGAGAGCCTGAAGTGGAGATTACAGTTGTGGGAGAAGGAGTCGGGAGCAGGAGGAGATCTGGGACAGACAGATCATGCTGGACACACGCTTCCCCGTGAAGTCGCTGCAGAAATAAAAGAAACGGACACGAAACGGAAGCTGTCAGGTCAGTGCAGTGACTTGTGTGAAGTCAGTGTGTGTGTTCAAAAACGTGTCTTTAACTTCGTCACAGGTGAGAATATAGTCGAGAGATGCAGAGTGAAGTGAGAAAGACTTGTGTGATGTAGCAACAGGATTCTTTACTGAAAACTGAACTGTTGTTGTCCGGTTATGGTGCTAGAAACAACTCGTTCAGATTCAACAGTTGCAGAATCAGTGTATAATCCGACGTCATTAGACTATATATTATATATATATATGGTATTTACGTTATATTTGTTTAGATTTTTATATTTTTACTTGTGATTATGCATATAACATTTATATAAATAGGTTTAAAGAGTACAGTCCTGCATTTAACCCCCCCCCCCCCCCCATGTGTAGTGTAAATATACTGTAGTGTCCAATCAGTCAGTGTCTGTATTAATCCCTTTCTCTCAGTGCAGTGTTATTGTATTGTAGTGTCCAGTAAGTGTGTCTGTATTGTTACAAAAATAGTGAAAATCAGGAATTAACCGAGCAGTTAAGTCAATAAGTAAAATAAACGTTCAAAACCCTCAACTAGTAAGTATTTTCTGGCAATATACCTGAGCAGCTGGTATGATTAGAGGCATGTGAATATTTTCTCTATTTTCTTCTGTGCCAGCTTTGGTGAGAGGAGTCATAATCCACACGTGTATTTAAACAAATATTTGTAACAATGACAAGCCACAAACTACACACAACAAAACATGCAACATGCAAGTTACAGTATGTACAGTATTTACAAACAAGGCGTTTCAGAAGCCTAACATTCTGGTCACACCGAAAACACCTGACTGCAACTAAGCATTTAATATGCTTAATATTAAATGCTCTTAATATGCATACGGAGGCCACACAAGAGAGAAGCTGCCTTCTAACTAAATGCAATGCGACCTGCAGTTAAATCTCCCCCTGCACCCTGGATGCCACAAGAAATGAGACTAGGGCTGGGCGATATGGCCAAAAACATTATCACGATAAAAATTTTCATATCAGTCGATATCGATAATTATCACGATAAATGTCAAATCATTATTTCTTTCAAGTTTAAAGGCAGATTTTTTCTCCTGAGTGAAAGTTGAAGAAACCAGACAGTTAATTGGTAAATTAAACAACTCTTTATTTTAAGAACAGAACAAAAACTTGCCAAACAGCAGAAACATTAAACAAATCTGAGGTTAGAGACTATTCAAGTCTTTTTTTATGTCAAAATATGCATGAGTAAAATTTACTAAATATCTTAATAGAAAAATTAAATACTGCAGTGTGATGAATGTTGAATGACCTTTTCTGTCGACGATGTCATCGTCCTTCGAGCTGGTCGTTGGCAGCACTACATTTGCTTCAGTGTTGCTCATTTCTTCACTCTTAACTACAATCCTGTCAGCCACCACCGTGTGGGTAAACAACACCATGTTAGTTGCCCAGTATTTTGTGCGCATGTGCATATCATGCGCAAAGCATAAATATATATATCTAACATTTATCAAACTTTTGTTAATTATATCGAGGAGAATTATATTGCAATAATTATCGTTATAGAATTATCACCCAGCCCTTATGGGAGCCTATATCCCTTTCCATAAAAATGCACCCTAAACAGGAAAGATCTTTCTAACTGATGTATCCTTTAGCCAGAAACCTGAAGTTCCCTAAAAACACAGAATAACATGCTCTCTCTAGCAAGATTCAAATACTTGGCCCCAGTCAGGTTTGTTTTGGATGATCATGAAGTAGGAGCTCTCGCTTGGCACAAACTTCAAGTCCCAACTCCTCCTGACTCCTCTCTCTTCTCTCTGCTTCTCCTTGTTTTTTCCTCCTTTCTTTCCGCTTTGTGCTCTTAATGTGATCGAATATTGTGTGTTTAACCTCTCTCTCAGTGCAGTGTTAATGTAATGTAGTGTCTAGTCAGTGTGTTTGTGTTAACCCTCTCGCTCTATTGGATCTATTGGATTCAGAACCTACCAGGACAGAGACTTGGATTAAATCTGTTTTTTTTTATTTTATAATTATTACTTCCAGTTCCTTTCACATTATCTGTGTTCAGACAGCTTAAGTGTGTTTGACTTTGTGGCATATACCATGTCTGAAAATGAGCTTTGATTTCTTTGCTCTCTAATTTAAATTTTAATCTTCTTTTGTGTGAGTATTATTTCCTTCTGAGCACTACTCTCAGCCCATGTTAAAAGTCATGTTCTCTTGTCCTGTGTTTGCAGGGTCAGAGGCCAGTGATCTCCCTGATGCTTGGGAAGGGGCTCCTCTTGAACAGCAGGACAGTGAGGAGGAGTGGGGCTCCATTCTGACAGAGCTCACTGCTGCAAAAGGGAAAGAGAAACTCGGTGAACAGCACACAGAGAGCAGACAGAGTGTCGAGGATCTGGACTCTGTGCATATGCTAAAGACAGAGCCTGAGAGTGAGACACCTGAGCTCTTAGTGTCTGATGATTTTACAGAGAAGATTAATCTGGTCTCTAACAAGATTACTGAAAGTTGTGATAAAATGGAGTCTGTGTCTGTACAAGAGCTTAAAGCAGAACCGAATGACATTAATCTTACAGAGCAGAATATGAAGCTCCAGTTGGTATATACAGAAGAGCAGCAGACTGGTGAAGAGAACATCACTGAGCAGCACACAGAGAAGAGTCAGTACAGGGGGGAACAACAGCGACAACTACAAGGTTTGATAATATCAAGGCCATGTTCTGTTAAAGTGAAGAGACTGTCATCGCAGAGGTGGTTTAAACAATTGAATAATCCCTTAGTATCTAAGAAATTTACAGAGAAGATTGATAATCTGGACTCTGTAAATATTGCTGAAAATTGTAATGAACTGACCTCTGCCTTTGCACAAGAGATCAAAGAAGAAGTGAATGAGTTTAAAGTAACAGAGCAGAACATGGAGCTCCAGTTGATTGACCATGCAGAGAAGGAGAATGATGAATCTGGTGAAGACAACAGTACTTGGTTACAGCACACAAAGAAAGGTCAGTACTGGTAGGAACTGGTAAAGGAAAGACAACAGCAAAGATTACAGCCCGGTAGTGATAATACTAAGACCATGTTCTATGAAAATGCAGGGACTGTCTTTCAGTGTTAATCTAGTCTGCAGTTTTTGATTTAGTCATAGTCTTAGTTATGTCAATTATAGAGACTTATTGGCCATAGTCACTTTCTAATCACCTTCATTTAATCAAACTTGTTCCTTTGCAGCCTACGCATACTGACACAGCTACCTACTTGAACACATTTAATGTATTCTAGTTGACTGAATGAATTTGGACTATAATCAGTCTTACTTTCAATGGACTAAAATAAAATTAGGTTTTGTCACATTTTAATCAAAACATTTGCTGCAAGCAGGGCCAAAATTGTTGTGCAAAAATAAAGGGCAGCAGCTGAGAGTATGTGTGTTGAAAGTAGTCTTTATTTCATATGCATATGGAAGTCTTGCGTTGGGACACAAGACTTCCGTATGCATATGAAATAAAGACGACTTTCAACACACAAGCTCTCAGCTGATGCCTTTTTTTGGCACAACAACCGTATGAAAACAAAGGAAAGAACCCTTGTGCTTTTGAACTTTGTGGACAATCTGACAAGAATGAATATTGGATTGTGTATTATTTTTTGATCGTTTGAGATCATTTGGAGATAAAAACCATAAGCTTTAGACTAACATGGGAATACTTTTGGTTAGTTAAATGACTAAAGGAGCTCGGGTACTGCTGTGGTGTTGGTACTAAAAGGTGAGAGCTTGTTTTCTCTATCTTTTGAGAACTCTGTTTTATTGTTTACATCTTTTCAATATGTCATTATTGACTTGACCTTCCCCCTTTGACATCACACAGGTAAAGCCCAGAAGGGGCAGAAGAGAAAAATGTTTAGTGTTCCAGAAGTAATAGAAGGAATTTCTCAAGGGGATTCAGGAGCAGAGTCGGATGACGGGCTCTCAGGGTTGGAGAGTGCGGATTCGTTCTCGGAAGACGTATTCAATGATGGACTGGACCCACTGCTGGATTTGTAAGTATGCAGTTTAGAGAAAAGGCTTTTGAACACTTTGGAATTATCTGGATTTATGCATGAATGGCTCCTAAAATGTGATCTGATATTCATTTTAGTCATAATAGTCAGTTTTATTTATCAAACAACATTTTACATTGCCATATATTTATTGAACAAACTGTTAGTGCCTTGCGACCCCGCACCTACCAGCCTTAAGTTAATGTTTCCTTAAGATAAACAACATTGTTTTTAAACCTCTCCACAAATTTTCTTACACACAAGTATTCTCCAATATCATCACAACAAAACCATAAAGTTTGTTTCCACAGCTGTGACACTATTGTGCAATAAACCAATAAATTAATGAACTAGCACAAACCCCAATAAAAACACCCAGCCAGCACAGCATGTCAATATCATAAATTTTTACCTGCAAAATCGAAACAAAACTCTACAAACCTTATAGCATATGATAAAGGACAATCTAAAATTCAAATTTCAGATGTATTTCAAATCCAAATGTTACTGTGGAATATGTACATAAAAAAAATATTTTCCTCAGTGCCACACCGTACAAAATGTGCTCAAATAAATAAACTTGTTGCGCATTCTACTTTTTTACAATGAAAACATAATTAGAAAGCCGAATCTTGCCAAAATATGAAAAACCATTATTCTTACTGTTAAAAAACGAAGGAATCCATGACTTGACCATCCAGCCAAGTTTTTGTAAAAAATACATCCCTCAAGAGCTGTCAAATCTTGTAGCTTTCAAATAACGCAACAGTTTCTCTGTCTTTTTGCTGCTTTAATTTGTGGAAAAGGTTGTCAATCAGTGAATTTTGACCACTAGAAATTTAGGGTGGGTCTTAAGCTGCCCAATGATAAGTTGGAGCGGTCTGAAACCAAATAAAAAGGAGCGCATCTTCCCTTTTCTTTTTTTGGGTTTAGCCAAAAAAAGTAAAAAATGGCAAGCAGGGCACTGAAAAAAGCGAAAAAGACTACGGTTGCTCTGGTACTTGAAGAAATGTATCTGGGAAAAGAGTCGGGAGAAGAGTCGGATATGCAGTCAGGTCTGGTCAGCGCGAATTCCTTTTCTGAAGATGCCTTTGATGAAGGACTGGATCCACTGCTGGATTTGTGAGTATTTTTATTTATATAATCCAGACCTTTGCTATTATTAGTTCTAAAGTTGTTATTGATGTTTATATCAAAAGTTATCTGTATATATGAGACTGAGAAATGTATATTGTAAATATGAGAAAATTGTCTTTTTGAGTCTCATTGGAAACAAAGAAATATAAGGTTTGCAAATATTGTCTGCAAGGAAAAAAAGTCTTTGCATGGTTTTTTTTACTGCAAATATTGGAAGGTGATCCTTCAGAGTCTCTTGGACAACACAGACAAGACCTAAAGTTTGGCTATTATAGTTTCGAGTAAAAAATCTTTTATGTTTCCTTGTTGACTATTTGTAAACATCTGAAATTGCTGCTTCTTGCGTCTCGGTCTTCATAAAGTTTTTAGACATATTAAATTTATAAATCACTATTCTCTGTGAGTTTTTATATTACATATTTGAGTTTTTTTTAGAAGATCGAAGGGGTTCCTTGGTCATTCCTGGCACTAAAGTGTGAATAAACAGACTCATCTGCAATTACAGCCAGGCAAAATTTGCTCATTCTCCAAGGCCTTGGTCTGCAGCTCAATCATTACACATGTGGAGTGCTATCCTATTGCCTTAACTTTGTCACCTAGCAACAAAGGCTATTGGTCAGTAATAAAATAATGAAACTCATTCCTAGTTTCAGTATTTATCTCTAATTTCCTTTTTTTTCAGTGAGGACATCAAAGAACCACCTGCCCCCTTCCGCCCCCTCAACAAGTGCTGAGGTTCCTCGGCCAAAGAAAGGGTGCAAGATTCCCACTCCTCCTTCCAGAAGCACTCCACCCCAGCCCACAAGACCTGTTTGGGGCAGGAAGAGCAGAAGCCCCCCCCCCACCTGAAGACATACTCCCCACTAGATTTGTTCCAGCTGTTTTTTAGCATGACGGTTATGTGCACACTGTGTAATAACACAAACAATGCAATCAAACGAAAGGCATGGGGTATAAAATCAGAGTGGCAGCCGGTGTCCATAGTGGACGTATAATTATATAGAGATTATGATTTTTATGGGGCTCCTCACTTCTCATAATATGAGAGATTATTGGAGTCCTCGGGTGCCCTATGATGTTCCTTTCTGCCAGTCAATTATGACCCGAACAAGATTTGAGACCATTTCCTGGACACTACACCTTAGTGATCCAGAGGAGGACAGGGAAACTTGCCTAAAAAAAGGGACCCCGGACTATGATCCCCTTTTCTGCTTTAGACCTCTGTTAGACTCCATCCTAACTGCCCGTCAATCGTTTTATCAGCCACGACGGAATCTGTCTGTTGATGAAAGAATGGTAGCCTCAAAGACAAGAATAGGCTTCAGGCAGTATATGAAGGGGAAGCCCACTAAGTGGGACTTCACGCTGTTTGTGCTTGCTGATGCTTCCACAGTTTATAATAATAATATTTGCTTACACTTATATAGCGCTTTTCTGGACACTCCACTCAAAGCGCTTTACAGGTAATGGGGACTCCCCTCCACCACCACCAATGTGCAGGATCCACCTGGATGATGCGACGGCAGCCATAGTGCACCAGAACGCTCACCACACATCAGATATCAGTGGGGAGGAGAGCAGAGTAATGAAGCCAATTCAGAGATGGGGATTATTAGGAGGCCATGATTGGTAAGGGCCAATGGGAAATCTGGCCAGGACGCTGGGGTTACACCCCTACTCTTTTCGAGAAACACCCTGGGATTTTTAATGACCACAGAGAGTCAGGACCTCAGTTTTACGTCTCATCCGAAGGACGGCGCCTGTTTACAGTATAGTGTCCCCGTCACTATACTGGGGGCATTAGGACCCACATGAACCGCAGGGTGAGCGCCCCCTGCTGGCCCCACTAACACCTCTTCCAGCAGCAACCTTAGTTTTTCCCAGGAGGTCTCTCATCCAGGTACTGACCAGGCTCACACCTGCTTAGCTTTAGTGGGTTGCCAGTTGTGAGTTGCAGGGTGATATGGCTGCTATATACCTGTGACTTCTCAATTTACACAGGAAAATCACCCTCTGCCACAGGAAAAGGACTGAGCTATGACTCAGTCAGAGTTTCATACCTGCGTACAGGTCATAATGTTTATGTAGATAATTACTTAACCAGCTCAGCCCTTTTCCGAGACCTATTCAAAATTAATTTTGGCGCCTGTGGCGCTATAAGAGAGAACCATGTGGGTTTCCCCCGCACAAAACAAAACACCCTCCCTAAAAAGGTTGAAAGGGGCACCTTGCACTGGATAAGGTGTGGTGAACTACCAAGAACCACCAAGTGGATGGACACATGTGAGGTGACCATGTGTAGTACCATCCACAAGGCATACAGTGGAGAGACGGTCCAGCCCAGGGTAAGAAAACACAACGGGTCTTGATGGGTTCAGGCCATTCCTATCCCTGACACCGTCAAGGACTACAGTCGGCACATGGGGGTGTGGATTTGTCTGATGCTCTCATAAAATACTATAATTTGACCTACAAAACTAGAAAATGATACAAAAAACTGTACTTTCATTTCATTGACGTTGCAGTGGTGAATGGTTTTTTGCTACACAAAGAAGCTTTCAGGCTCTGACTCAAAAAATTCAGAGAGGAGCTTGGTAGTGTGGGGGTTGAGGATATTGCGATAGGAAAACAGGAGGCATCAACAAGCACAGCTGCAGCCTGTTTTCCTAATGCAATCTCCCAAGGGCGGGTGGTGGACCTTTCAAGGAAGGCAGTGATAGGGTGGAAGATGTGTTGTCTGCGCAAAAAAAACATAAAGAGAAAAACTCCATGGAAATGTGCAAGGTGTGATGTAGCATTGTGTCTAATTGTTGATAGGAATTGCTTCAGTTTTTCAGTTTTTACATTTCTTGTTTTTTTGACACTTTTTGTTTTGAGAATGTAGTAAAACCATCATATAAAAAGGTCTCCATGTCTTTCCTTTTGATATGTTTTCACTTTGGATTGTAAAGGAAAATAAGGTGATTGAGAATTGTAATGTTTATGCAAAGTACAATATCTGAAATAACAGAAAATGACATCCCTACTAAAGTTTGTTCATAAAACCCAGGTATGGTTGGCCACCAATATTGGCACAAATTCAGTTTGGAGAGGGTTTGGTTGTGTAAGAACCCACGCAGAGATTTTTGACTGTTTATCACAAGTCTCAGATTTTTATGCGAGATTTTTATACGAGTTCTAGACGTATTGGAGAAGGCCTGAACAAAGGTATAGTTACCTACAAATGCTATAACTTCAAAATTTGACTATGGAAAATAGAAAAAACAAAAGCGTTTTGTGTTTTTGGTTTTCTTCTGCATTTTCAACTCTAGGGTGTTTACTGGGTCAGGGATATAAAGGTTTTGATGGATCAGACTTGATACCCAATGGGTTACCTTAAATTCAGACTCTCTACAAGGCCTGTTCTATACATGTTTTCCAATAAAATGCAAGATATATAGGGGGTACCTGCTTCCAGGTGGAAATTAACCTTGTAGATCCCGTGACAGTACAATCAAGGTCATTGACAGAAAAAGTATGTGAACCCTTAAATTTAGTAACTAGTGGAACCTCCTTTATTGGCAATAACCTCAACCAAATGCTTTTTGTGGCTGCTGATCAGGTATTTTGGCCCATTCCGTATACAAAACTGTTTCAGTATATTTTTGGGATATCTAGTTTGAATGGCCTGCTTCAGAACACGCCACACCATCTCAATGGGATTGAGGTCAGAACTCTGACTTGGCCATTCTAAAATACAGAATTTCTTCTGTTTGAGCCACTCTGTTGTTGATTTACTCCTGTGTTTTGGATCATTGTCATGTTGCATTGCTCAACTTCTTTTGAGTTTTAGATCACAGACAGATACCCTGACATCTATTTGTAGAATTTCCTGATATAACTTGAAATACATTGGTCCCTCAATGATTGCAAGTCGTCCAGGCCCTGAGGCAGCAAAGCAGTCCCACACCTCTATATTCCCTCCACTGTGCTTCACAGTTGGATGAGGTTTTGGTGTTGGTATGCAGTATTTTGTTTTCCCAAAACATAACGCTGTACACCTTTACCAAAAAGTTCAACTTTTGTCTCATCTGTCCACAGAACATTGTTCCAGTAGTGGAGTTGAACATCAAAGTAGTCTTAGCAAACTTAGATGGGCAGCATTGTTTTTTTTGGAGAGCAGTGGTTTCCTCCATTGTAACCTCCTATCAACACCACTGTTGTTCAGTGTTTTTCTTATGGTAGACTCATGAACACGGATATTATAAAATTCAAGAGATTCCTGCAGATCCTTAGCTGTCACTCTAGGGTTCTTTGTCGTCTGTTTGAGGATTGTACGGGGGAACAACTCTTCTTCTGAGGTCCTCTGAAATCTCTTTTAATCGACCCATATTGCACTTCAGCAGAATTCTGTTATGAAGAGCAGGTAACCAAAAATCTTTTTTTTTGTTTTGTGGCAGGGCAGGTCAAACCCACACGTGAATTCATTGGAATACCTGACTCCAATTACCCTCCTTTCAAGAGGTCATTATCCTAGAGGTTCACATACTTTTTCATCAATGACCTTGATTGTTTCAGCCATTTGTTCAATAAAGATATAACATTGTAAAATGTTGTGTGTGCTTGTTAAATAAGATATGTCTTTATCTATTATGACTTGGATGAAGTTCACATCACATTTTAGGAGCCATTAATGCAGAAATCCAGATAATTCCAAATGGTTCACAGACTTTTTCTCATAACTATAATTGTGTCATCTCCACCATCAATATGTTTATTATAAGTTTAAAAGTTTAATTGTTTTTGTTGCAACAAGTCATCATAGAGCAGAACTTAGGACTTAGGTAGGAGGCTAAACCTAACCAGGAGCAACTATTGGGTATATTGAAAGTCTGGAGAACTATATTGATAAGTATCCATATATGAGTAAATCCGAGTGTAAAAATAAACGATCATATCGAGAGATTTTAAGCTCAAGTGAAGCCAAGGAAGTTAAAATGGTGTCTGAACGTGATGTGAACTTTCTTCTTGAAAAAGTTGCCTCAATTTCTGAAAAGCTCCAGAAATTGGATCTGCTACAAAAGTTAGAAGGAAGCGGTAAGTTAAAGTAATACATTGGTTGAGGAACTTCAAAATGAAAACTCTAAACTTCAAAAGAAAGTGGTTGCACTCGTTGAGACATTGCAAAAATTGCTAAATGAAAATACACGTCTAAAGGAATCGGTTTTAGATTTATAGTGTCAGAGCATGAGGAAAAATATAATAATGGCGTTGAGAGAGCTTCATGATCATAAAGGGATAGGTGGGGGGAGGGAGCTTGAGACAGCATTTTGGAGGCAACATTTTGGAGGTCTGTATATACAACATTTTAACATACTTTCACTCGTACACTGTATTTTTTTATGCTTAATGGATAATTGTCTTAACATTGTGACATGGAATGTTAAAGGTGCCAATAATATAACCAAACGCTTTAAGATATTGAATAGTTTGAAGAGGTTAAAAACAAGTCACATTCCTCCAAGAAACTCATTTGAAAATTGAGGATGTGCATCACATCTGTAGAAATTGGGTTGGACAGGCTTTTGGATCTGGAGTTTTATCAAAAAAGGGTGGGGTTGCCATTCTTATTCATAAACTTTCTCCCTTTTCACTCAAAAGCAAAATAGAGGATCAAGATGGTAGATTTGTTTAACTGGTAAATGGAGCTCTAAGTTAGTGATTTTTGTTAATGTATATGGTCCTAATTTAGATGACCCAATATTTATTACAAAGATAGAAGCTGAATTAGTAAGGTTTGCAAACATGTATATTATTCTTGGAGGAGACCTCAAGTAATGTAATAGTAATGTATAGTAATGAATCCTAGCATAGAAAACAATGGGAAACAAGTGAAAAAACCTTCCAAAGCAGCCATAGCACTTCACAAATTGATCAATACACATAAGTTATCAGATGTATGGAGTGTCTTCCATCCCTCAGAAAGAGACTACTTTCTTCACTGATAGATCCTTTTCCAAAATTGATTATTTCTTTATTTCTCAAAATATCATGCAACACACTAGGGATGCAGTTATTCATCCTAGAACCATCTCTGATCATAGTCATATACAGTTAATACTTTCACTAACTGACATAATAACACTTTTAGGAATATGGAAAATTAATAACTCCCTACTACAAGAGGCTGATATTAAAGGGCAAGTAGAGCAGTTTGTTCAAAATTTTATGGAAACCAATCTAAATTCTGTCTCTGACCCCAATATTATTTGAGAATCACTTATGTGTTGTTTAAGGGGAGAACTCGTTAGAATTCCTACTTTTCATAAAAAGCAAAGGGAGTCAAAAGAAGGTTGCCTGCTCACCAAAATGAAGGCTATACAGCTCAAAATTATCAAAAAATTTTACGAACAAGACTGGGCTAATCTGATGCAAGTACAGCTACAATATAATGAGTTATTAAGAGTAAGAAAAGAGTTTGCGTTAAGTAGAGCACAACTTATCTTCTGTTAAGAGGGGGGAAAAGCAGGGAAAACGCTTGTAGCCAGGTTAAAAAAGCACTGTATGCCCAATACTATTAGCAGCATCAAGAAAATGGATGAGTCAAATACCCAAGATCAGAAAGAAATAAGTTCAACCTTTGTTACTTTGAAAAACTATATTAATCTGAAGCCTCTAGCACGTTGGAAGATATGCAGTGCTTTCTTGAAGATACAGAGTTCCCAAAACTTAGTACAGAAGATAGAAACATTCTTGAGTCATCTCTCACTGTATCAGAATGTCACAAAACGTTTTTCAGGACCCTGCGCAGACAGCAGAAGGGGGGGCTGGATAGGAGGCAGGTGCACATGATCAGTTAAAATGTGAAAGAGCCGAAGCGCCTTTAAAGGGGAAGGATTACAATCGTGACACAGAAGTTAGAGAAGCCATTGCTTCCTTTTCTCATAATATATCACGTCTACCTGATGGATTTCAGCTGAGTTCTGCCAGACATTTCAGTCCATACTTATTACAATCTTACTGCAAACATTTAATAATATGTGGTTAACAGATACGACTTCACTATCATTTAGGGAGTCTCTAATAACCCTTGTATATAAGAAGATCCATCATTGTGCAGTAGTTACCACCCAATAAGCTTTATGAACTTGGGCAATAAGATTCTAGCTAAAGTACTTGCTAATCAGTTATATAAGGTGCTACCAAAAATCATAAATCCAGATCAAACTGGATTTATGAAAAATAGATATTCTTCAGATAATAAAAGAAAGCTGTTTAATTTGATTTATCATGCTTAACTCAGTAAATCAACATCAGCTATATGCACACTGGATGCTGATAAGGGCTTTGACAGAGTTGAATGGAAGTACCTATGTAATGTGCTGTAATTGTTTGGTTATGGCCCATATTTTATTAAATGGGTTGGAATCTTATATTGCAGTCCACGGGCATCTATAGTTACTAAAAGCTGTATCCAAACCTTTTTGTTTATATACAGTAGAGGCACCACACAAGGGTGTCCTCTTTCACCTCTACTATTTAATTTAGCACTTGAACCTTTAGCCTGCAAAATAAGAGCATCATTACAGATAAAAGGTATAGGTGTTCATAAATATGTCTATAAGATTGCTCTATATGCTGATGATGTTATACTGTTTTTAACAGATGTGCACAAATCAATCTCAGCAACAAGTAGACTTGTTCAATAAAATAAATGGGGACATATTCAGATGGAAATGTTTACCAATGTCCATGTGGGATAGAATTAATAGTCAAGATGTACTACCTAAAGTAAATTATACACTGAGAATGCTACCAGTAGAGATTGACCAGAAATGGTTTGAAGTACTGCATAAAACGATTACATCTTTGGTCTGGAAAGGGAAAAAAGCTCATTGTTCTTTTGAAAGACAGCAGAAAATAAAGCTGGGCGAGACCTACCTAATTTTTACAATTATTACTTGGCATTTGGCTCAGTACAAGCAAAGGAGTGGTTAAAATTAGAAATAGAAAAGGATTGGGTACAAATTGAGCATGATACAGCATCGGAGCTAGGTATCTCCTTAGAAAGTTTGTATTACAGCAAGGCATGTCCTTAATCTTTAATTGAAACAACAATTGGTTCTTCTTTTAAAATATTAAAAAGCTGCAATAAAATTTTATCTTATGATGCTTTACTATCTGTACATCAACCATTGTTTAGATCACCAAGACTAACTATACTGATCAATTAATTGGTCAGAATGGATTCAAGTAGGTGTTAGTAAATTGGGTCATATGATTAGAGATAACAAATTGTTGTCCTTTTCTGAATTATCTCATCAAACATCTCTTACAGTAAAATAATTTTTTAAAGTACCTAAAAAACTTTAAAGTTTACTTAAAAAGTCTAAAACCTTTCCATTAAGTGAATTTAAACAAGAACTGGATAATTACAGCAATAAACTATTGCAAACTAATATACAAGTAAAGGCTCAAACATTTTATAACCTTCTTAATGCAAGGTCAGACAAGTCTTTTGATATGTGTGCATCTCAGTGGATAGCTGATCTCTGTGTAGGGTCAGAGGAAATAAACTGGGACACTGTGTGGCATAATGTTAGTTATACATTTAGAGCTATACATAACAAACTGCTTATGTACAAAATTTTAAATAGACTCTATTATACCCTAGAAAAAATGAAAAAGATGAAGTAGCATAATACGGGAATGTGTTCCAAATGTAACACACATAAAGGATCATTATTATACTTATTATGGTATTGTCAGCACATACAGTCATTCTGGACCTCCACAGTGGGGAAAGCTCTCAAGCACCTAAATATCTCAATTCCACTTACTTCCATTACATGTATCCTTGGTGATTTATCAAAGGTTAAAGTAACAATTCAATATAAAAATACTTTTTTGACTGTATTATTGCTAAAAAATAATATTGGACGGTACAGGACCATCGTACAAAGAATAGATTTAAGAGGTTCTATCACAAGTTAAATTTGAAGTCTTCATATAATTTACTGGGGGAACATAATGAGTATAGGAATATTTAGGGCCCATTAGAGACATACTTGAATGGCACTGGATGTTAAGAATAGTAGGAAGTATATAATTTACTGGGGAAACGTAATGAGTATAGGAATGTTTAGGGCCCATTAGAGACATACTTGAATGGCACTGGATGTTAAGAATAGTAGGAAGTTTTTTAAATGATCTTTTTTTGTGAATGTAACTTTTTTGTTATTGTCTAATAAAAAAAATGAGAGAGTGAAAAAAATAAAAAATAAAAATAAAGTAGTCCTCCAAAGTTGTTGGGGGGGTGGAGTTGGGTTTAAAAAAAGAAGAAAAAAAAGTTTTATTGTTGTGTATTTCATGTTCCTTGGGCAGCTGACAATAAAGTGCAGAGGGCAGACCATTGATACTTGCAATTACAGGCAGGCAGATTTAGCTCTTTCTCTGGGGCCTTGGTCTGTAGTTGGATGATTACATATTCAGAGTGTTGTACTATTGCCGACACTTTGTCACCTAATAATTAAGTGGGGGTGTAGGGGGGCTAAAAAAGAAACTGGTGCTATTCTGCCATACAGATTGTCTAAAAGCTCATTGCCAGTTGTTCAGTGTAATGAAAATGTTATTCTTATTTTCAAATTTTGTTTTTACATTCTATTATTTTAGTGAGGACATTGAAGAACTCCCCATCCCCTCAACAAGTCAGTGTACTCAGAGTACTGACAGTCCTCAGACAAAGAGAGGATGCCTGATTCCAACCCTGCCCCCTCAGCCTGCCAGAACAATACCCCCCACAGCCTCTGAGCCTGAGGGCAGGTGGAAAACTGAGAAAGAAGAGGACGTGGAACCTGTCCAGTTTCGCTTCTGTCCAGAACGGATACCTGGGGCCCAACTGGACACCTCCAAGAAATACTCCCCCCTCGATCTGTTTCAGCTCTTTTTTAGTGTGAATGTTGTACAGAGCCTTTGTACAAACACCAACAAAAATGCTAAAAAGCGAAGGGCCCAAGGTATAAAATATGAGTGGAATCCAGTGTCTATAAAGGACATGTACCAGTTTATGGGAATTTTGATTTTTATGGGGCTTCTAACATCTCACAACATGAGAGACTACTGGAGTCGTCAGGTGCCCTACAATGTTCCTTTTTGTCGCTCCATCATGACCCGGAAAAGATTTGAGGCCATTTCCTGGACACTGCACATTAGTGACCCAGAGGAGGACAGGGAAAACGATAAGAAAAAAGGCACCCCAAAATATGACCCCCTTTCCCGGCTCAGACCCCTCTTAGACTCCCTGCTGCTGGCCTGTCAGTCTTTCTATCAGCCCCGGCAGAATCTTGCAGTTGATGAGAGGATGGTGGCCTCAAAGTCCAGAATCGGCTTCAGGCAGTACATGAAGAGGAAGCCCACAAAATGGGGCTTCAAGCTGTTTGTACTGGCTGATGCCTCCACTGGCTACACTTGTGATTTCACCATTTACACAGGCAAATCCCAGTCTGCCTCAGGAAAAGGGCTGAGCTACGACTCCGTCATGAACCTCCTCAAGGTTTCGTACCTGGGCATGGGGTATCATGTTTATGTTGACAGTTTTTACTCTGGTTCAGCCCTTTTCCGTGACCTCTACAGACTGAAATTTGGCGCCTGTGGCACAATTAGGGAGAACCATCCAGGGTTCCCCAGCACAAAGGAGAACACTCTCCCAAAAAAGGCTGAGACAGGGTGCCTGCGCTGGATCAGATGTGACGAGCTGCTGTTTACCAAGTGGATGGACACCCACGAGGTGACGATGTGTAGCACCATCCACAAGGCGCACATAGGAGACACGGTCCAGCGCAAGGTGAGAAGGCCTGATGGGACTTGGCATATGCAGGCTGTGCCTGTCCCTGCCCCCGTCAAGGCCTACAATCAGCACATGGCAGGGGTGGATCTGTCAGATGCCCTGATCAAGAACTACAATTTAGCACACAAGACCAGAAAGTGGTACAAAAAGGTGTTCTTTCACTTCATAGACATTGCTGTGGTGAACAGCTTCTTGCTGCACAAAGAGATGGCGGGGCTGCAAAGCTCTCAGGCTCTGACTCACAAAGCTTTCAGGGAGCAGCTGTGCAGACAACTTGCCAGCCTGGGGGCTGAGGAGCAGCAAGGGGGGACAGCGAGCCCTACAGAGATGTGTCTGCCTTCTGCCATCACAGAGGGGCTGGTGTTAGACCCCTCTAGGAAGGCCTCGACAGGGCGCCGGGTGTGTGCTCTGTGCATGGAGAAGAAACAGAAAGTGAAAACCCCCTGGAGGTGTGAGAAATGCAACATTTCCTTGTGTCTTATTGTAGACAGAAACTGTTTTAAGGAATGGCACCTGCGGATGAAAAAGTAGTACTTATTTTTATACAAACTGCTTTGCTCTGGTGTACTTTGTCTTCTGTTTGTTCCGTGTTATGTTTTGTTTTTATGTAAATAGAATTTTATTTTGTACAGTTCATGATCATTTTTTCACCTTTTTTTTTAGTAAAAACTAATATGAAAAGACACCTGTGTTTTTCTTTGTGAAATGTCAGGGACAAAATTGCTGTTGTCTACTTGTGATGTAGGAAGCGTCTCATTAAACTGAAAAACTGAATAAGGAAGAAAATAGATTTCTTGTACACAAGAGGACAGTGAAATATTAGAGTAACTGTGTTCTTGTTTTATTCAGACTCATTCTCAGGTCTCCTTGATCATCAAATAACTGAAGCTGAGGAAGAGCACTATGAAAAATACTCAAACCAACAAGCGAGGGCGTTGGTTGCTCTTGATTTATTATTATTAACCAGAAACATCCATCACAATTGGTCACATGTGTGATTATGTCAATTCTCTACTACAGCAGCACCAATAAAAGACCCTCTGAAAGGTATAAAGCACTGCAAAACTGAATTTGGGAGAATCATATTGGAAATTCTAAGTGGTCTCTTGAGATATTGCCTTTTGAAGAAGGACAATAAAATGTGTTTGCTATTTTTTCCAGTTTTTCTTTTTGATATTTATGTCTGGTGTGTGTTCTAAGACATACTCGAAGTATCTCTAGGGTGTTCTCTTTAATTCAAGGCCCTAACCAAGTCGTTGCTGTTTATGCTTTCCAAGATATTTCAAAATATTAAAGAGTACATCAATTCCAGGAGGTCATTGACCTAAACCCTCCATTTGGGGGCGGGGGTGGAAAGGGCTAAGTTCCAATGTAAACCAGGGTTTGCCATTATTATATCTAAAACGAGTCTTTGTGGGGATACAACTGTCCTCACAAAAACTGATGAATGACATCTCAGTGTCCATATATTCATCCAGCCTGTTCGTTGCATATTTATAAATGTCCTAGTCTGTGCATTCTTAACAGCTCTGTAGCTCTACTATGGTTTCGCTTAACCGTAATAGCAGTAGGTTTAGCAGATCTTAGTTTTTGTTTATATAACGGTATAAGGTGGACCAACATGTGATTGGAATGTCCCAGAGCTGCTCGTGGAATGGAGCGGTATGAGTCTTTTATTGTTGTGTAGCAATGATCTAATGTACTCTAATCCCTAATAGCGGACATAATGTGCTGTCTGTATTTGGGGAGTTCCTGAGTCATGTTTGCTTTGTTAAAGTCCCCCAAAATTATAGAAGGAGAATTAGATGTGTTTGTTCCATCCTGATTTTCTGATCTTCAAGTTTTTGCTCTGCCTTGCGCACACAAGTTTGTGGTGGAATATATACGCTGATCAGAATTAAAGAGGTGAATTCACAAGGGGAATAAAAAGGTTTGCAGTTAATAATAAGTGATTCTAGGTCACAAGAGCATGATTTTAATAACACTGTTACATCCTTAAACCAGCCTTTGTTTATATAGAAGCAAATTCTCCCTCCCCTAGATTTCCCTGATGACTCCGATTCCCAGTCCGCTCTATAGAATTGAAAACCTGGCAGTTGCAGCACATTGTCCAGGATCAGCTCATTGAGCCATGTCTCAGAAAAACAGAAAATAGATGAAAGGGAAAAATCCTTTTTTTCTTGATCAGGAGCCTCAATTCATCCAGCTTATTATTCAGAGAGCAGAAGTTTCAGAGGATGATCCCGGGGAGAGGTGTTTGCGTTCCTCTCCGACGAAACCGTACTTGGCCCCCCTCACTTGCCCCTAATCCTGAGTCGTGCAACTTGAGACAGAACTGCGGCCCTGATTAACACATCAAAAATTTTGATTGAAGGGAAAAAAAAACTTACATTATGTGGAATGGAATCTCTGATGCTGAGAAGTTCTTCTCTCTTAAAGATTATTCTGTTTGATTCCCCACAAATAGCTTTGTCGTGTATGTGCTATAACACAAACTACTAAAAGAAACAAAATAACGGGAGGCAAGGACTATGTTGCTGGCTGCTCTTCTCATTTATTGAACTTCTTTCCAATTACACATTACATATAATATAGCAGTGGTTCTCAAACTGTGGTATGCGTACCAGCAGTGGTATGCGGAGTGCCGCCAGGTGGTACGCCAGGTGACCCTGGAACTGTGTTGTGTGCGCTCGGGACGGGTTTTCATATTTTGTATTTTAATACGTTTCGAATATGCAGCCTACGTACTACGATACACTAATACTTCAGTGTCACAAGAGATTCTCTGTAATTCTATACCACTCTATAGGAATGTGTGTTACAGATGCAAGTGACCAATTGTATTTAACAAAAGCTACTGTATCTCCAGCAAATAAGGAGGAAGGAGAATGTACGGGATTTTGGAATAATGCCGTTGTCAACACAGGAATGCATAGAAATACGTGTTACGAACGCTGGTAATCTTGTGAGCACAGGAAAGCGTGATAGATAACAGAGCAATATTTAAGAACTGTTCTAAGTTAATTTGAGAAAAATACACAGAGCGTGTCTGTTTCGCTCCCATGCGCATGAAATAAAAACTTTAAATAAGTACGGAAATAAAAATGGAAATGGGGAAAAATGCAAGCTTGCGGATTGCTAAAGCAGGTAAGCCCCACATTATTTTTGAATAACCTTATTTACCGTTGGCAAAAGAGCTGACACATATTATGTGTGGAGAAAAAGCTGCTAAACAGCTAGACCTGCTGCCCCCCCCCCCCGAAAGACAGTCACTCATAGAATTATTGAAATGAAGGATTATATCAAAAGTACACTGATAGAGCGCGTTAAGATGAGCAGATGTTTTTCACTGCAATTAGATGAGTCTGTAGTCGATTTGGCCAATTTGCTCGTTTACGTTAGATACGAGTTTGAGGGTACGTCTCATGAGGACTTTCTGTTCTGGAAACCGCTACCAACAGGAACTACAGGAGAGCACATATTTCAGCTTCTGAATGAATTTATCGAAGAGAATGGCATCGACTGGATAAAATGTGTCAGAGTTTGTACAGACGGTGCTAGAGCAATGACAATCACATAACTGTGTAGTTGCACGAATTAGAGAGGTTGCTCCAGATATGAAGTGGACGCATTGCAACATCCACCGCGAGACCTTTGCCATCAAGAAAATGCCTGACGATTTAAAATCTGTTAGACTCTGTTGTGAATTGTATCAAGGCTCGAAAAATTAATTCACATCTGCTTTGCTTAACTAAACAGGCTCACCCCTCTCACTGAAATGGTGCTTTTTTATTAGTTGTTGTTGTTACTGTTTTCGTTTTGTAAAACACTTTGAGAAGCCACCTTTAAAGGCGCTATATCAAATAAAGTTTATTGTTATAATATTTATTAGATGTATGTGTGAGTGTGTGTGCACGCGCGCTCATGTTGGTCATTGAGAATTTCTGGGGTTCCTATGAGATCATGACTTGTAAGTGGTACTTGGATGCTTTGGTTGGATTAGGGGTGGTACTTAGTCCAAAAAGTTTGAGAACCACTCTAATATAGCCTCCAAGAAGGTATACATCCACCAAAGGAAATAGATCCAGCAAGCAAATCTACATACATTACACTTCCTCCCCTCTTAAATTAACCATACAAAAAAAAGTGAACACACGTTATATCACATTAAACTTAAACTAACCTTAAAGAAAAGTAAATAAACAATATGTATCAGAACATGAAACTTTTACTTTTTCTTTGTGGAGGTTTTTATACACCTCTTGGGGTAACATCTTTGCAAGCTCTGTGGACTTGGTGCCTCAGATTGGTTGGGAACAGTCAAATGCAGCCATTCAAAATGCGCGGGCGATACCGCATTATTTTCCGGTACGCTGTACACAGTCTACCGCAAGCTACCGGTAAATACCGCGAGTTACCGGTAAATACCGCTAGTTACCGTAAATTCTCCTATAATACGACAAGCAAAATAATAGTATCCGGAATTTCCGCAAGGTGGAGCTAATAAAGCTCAACCTCTCATGTTTGAGCTGTGGCCATCAGTCTTTAACGAAGATATTACTAATACAGATGCAGCCATTCAAAATGGGTGAGGTATTTCGCGGCATTCCCCGGTGGGTGTGTCACGGTATCACGCGGTATCACGCATTTCACGTGTGTCACGTGACTAACTATCCGGCGTCGCCTTGTAAAACCGCCAGGGGGAGCTTAACCTCTCATGTACAGCATTTGAGACTTTAATTTTGAACTGTGTATTACAGCATGTTAATCATCAGTCATTAAAATGTTGGTATATTTTATGAAAGCAAGATTGCTCAGTTGGACAAAAGTACACAACCTACCTTTATCAGAAATATTTATGCATCAAAGCCTTTACTGAAGATATTACTAATAGTATTAATAATGGATGACTTTGGACAAGCTTTATACTCAAAGTATAATTTCTTTAGCACATTTGTACAAGCACTTGGAATCTGTCCAAGCCATACTTTGTCAGGCATTTTGTTTTACTTCAACGGGCATAAAAACTTCCTTGCTTTTAACAGGGTGTTTCATAATTTCTAACTACGAAAATGATTTAAAATGCGACACCTATCATTCAACTAGAGCTTAAAATATCACAAGGATCCTCAAGAGCACAGCAAAGAGTGTATTAAAAGACACTTGTATTTATCAACGCTTTCTTTTCCGTATACCAGATTTTATGGAACCACTTCAGAGGGGTGTTCCAGGAATCGGCACTTTAAAGAAAAAAATACACACCAGCATTCCATTTCTCCCTAAACATTGTAAGCTTCGAAGTCTTTAACTAACGTGATACCGGAGTCAACAAGCATACTTTTAGAATTTGATTAAAAGGGAATTTAATATGGAATCGCGTATCTCAAGAATTTAATAACGGTATGATTATATCCGTGTACTGTGACAGGGCTGTGTAGGGCTGTTTTGCCTGCCTGCTCATGCAAGCTGTCTTGTAGCCTACTGGTCTAGGTGAGTGACTAACAACGCACAGGTTGTGTGGTTGAATCCAGCTGGTGCTGGACTTTTCTTTTAACAAACATTTCTTCGAAAAAATAGAATAGCGATATTATGGACAATCAATTGACTTTTATATTTCAAAATATCGCAACATGATCGGTTCTAAGTCATTTTTGATAACAATGAATAGTCACCTTCTTCCATTCTGACAGCGGTTCCTGCTTCTATTGTGTGTGTGTGTGTGTGTGCAACAGAGTAAATTTTTATAGAGAAATGGAGGCTGGACAGTGTGCATTACAATATAAACATTTATATTGATTTAAATCGTGTTCTGATTTAAATCGCAAACGCGTGTTTAATTATGTGTTTTTTAATCATAATCAGGCTAATGCATTTCTACATTTTCTGTATGAACCAGTTTAGAGGTTCATACAGAAAGACAGCTTGTGTTTAAATTGAGTGTAAGGTAATTTATGCTTCTAAAGTCATGGTCAGCATTTATTATTGTACTGTGCTGTAAACTTTTTCTGTGCCTAGTCACATTATTTTATAGCGTTTTTATTGCGTTATTAAATCCGGTGGCGCTGTGTGTTAGTTTCCTGACTCCCATGTCACATGGTCTGTGATTGAATCCCATGGAACTATGACTTTATTTTTTAACAAACATTTCTTTGAAAAAATGAAACGTTTCCCTTGGTCAGAGATTAAATAAAACCTCACTCGCACCAAACAAATTTATATTTCTAAATATCACGACATGATCGAATTTAAGTCTTTTTAATAACAATGAATAGTCACCTATGCGTTACAAAATATACATTTGATTTGAATCGCGTTTTGATTTAAATCGTAAACGCGTGTTTAAATATATGTGTTTAAAGGCGATATACTGTATAAAAGCGCTGATTCCTATGGAGTGTGTTCCGCCGGGGATTCAAAAAAAATATTTTAACTAGGCTGATAAAGCTTAGACTACTGTAACTGTATTCTAGCCTGTATTACAACAGAACATTGGACAATGCAACGTAAATTGCAAAAATGCACTTGGAATCTGTCCAAGCCCTCCTACAAAAATTATTTAAACTGCGACACTGATCATTCATCTCTAAATAAACTTTATTTTATATAGCGTTTTAAGCGAATAGGTAATTAGATTGCTCATAAACCTAATCGCTTTTTCTACATAAACACAGCGTGATTGCTCTCTGAAAATGCTTTTCCTTTATATTTACAGTAGGCTCAGATTTCAACTATAGATCGTATTATTATAAACTTTCTTGGAAAAATGTATTTTATGTAAACCATGTTTGCTATTAATTCATTTAGGGCTAAAATACATTCATTGTCTTCCAATCGAGTCGAGTTGACATTGGAAGCTTGCCACACCTGGACTGTTAAACCAACGCATTAGCACGTCAAAGCCCATTGAGGGTATTGAGCCAGTATTGGCTTTAGTATTCTCCCCCTCTCCCCTCAATTCAATTCAATTCAAGGTGTTTTATTTGCATGACAGATGGGTACAAGCAGTGTTGGGTATGTATATTGTAACGCTTATGGCCGACAGGCACTGTGTAAGAGCCGGCGTACCAGAGCAGGGCAACGAGGGAGCGTCTGCATTTATAACTTAGTTTTTAAAATTAGTCAAGCAATATGAAGCATCTCCTTTTACTTTTAAGTCCCTTAAATACATTAAGCACAGCTTTCTCACCACTTAAGATTGCTTTTGATACCATCCTTACACAAAGCAGAAGGGAAATCTTCTGCCCCTTATGCAAAACCAAACCCTCCTCCCATCCCAGTTTACCCTCTTTATCATCCTGAAAATCTACCTCGATTTTCAACTTAAAGCATTACTGCTTACTGGGTTTTTGAGGGGGAGGTGTCTTTCGCTGGAAATCTCGCCTGCTTCCACTACTCAACCCCCTCTCTCCCGGAGTGCTGGCTGTGACGAATTAAACCGGTTTCACAGGTATTCAAAGGAGGAAGTACAGTGTTAAGTGGTAGCTGGGCTACTCCCTCAATAGAATCGCTTTAACATGCTAATGCGTTGGTTTAACAGTACGCTGGGCAAACGTTCCGAGGTCAAATTCTTCCAGCACGGGGTACCTTTAAAGCAGAGACGATGGCACCGAAATTTTTTGGCGCGCCTTCTCTTTAAAGCCCTGGCCAAATATGAAGACAGTACGTACAGTTATAATTAAAACGGAATTAAAAACTACACATCCCAGTTACCATGGTGGTGCTTGTGATCATTGCGTTTAACCAACGAAACAGGGCGAAAAATCAGTCACATAACTTTGGGGCAGAGTTTCGAAAGCTTAACCTATCAGCAACAAAGCGAAATTTACACGATAGGCTACCTCAAACTGTCTGTTACACTACTGTGTATGTCGCTTAAGCCACTCCTATTTGGCATTTTAGTTATGGAGGCGAGAAGACGCCCACCCCCCCCCGGGTGTCTGATTTGTCGCCATCTTTAACTGTTCGGTGTCCGAACCGGAGTAGATACGCGTACGAAATAAAGTTAATCCCAACTACAAAACATATTTTTGTGGTAAGAGGGCGCAAAACATCAGTATTTACTGTTTTAATTACTGTACGATTTATAGTTGAAATCTGAGCCTAGATATAAAGTTACATATAAAGTTAAAATCTCGACAAAGCAATGTAGGAAATACAGAGAAAAGAAATCCTTTCTGACATCTAAAATCAGTTTCGATCAAGGTCTCTAAAACAAACAAGAAAAAGAGGATTTTCAGAGGGCAATTACGCTGTGTTTATATAGAATAACTGATTTATAATATAATTTCTTGTTCGTTTAAAACAGTGAAATGTCAGCTGCAAAAGATTGCACCAGAAACAGCACTCTCTCTGCCTGTCATAGACGTTCAGGAAAGGCTGAATGAAGTCATGTCAAGTACAATAATTCGGTGATCAATAATAACAGTTGTAGGACAAGAAACAAAAGATAGTGAAAACTTAAGGCTAAAACTCAAATTCATTCTACAAATTAATGCAAATGAAAATTCAGGATGTTAAAGTGCACAAAATTGCACATGGGCAAAAAGTTTTAGAAATGGAGCAGGTGTTGCTTTGAAATAAACGAACAGAAAAAAAGCCATGACTATAGTGCAGAAGAGGGATGCAGGAACACTTGCTTAGATATACAAAAAAATCACAAAAAGGTGTATGTTACAAAAGAACATGCAAACATGTTCATCATGTACATGAACATGTACATCAATTTCCCTTCGCGATCAATAAAGTCTTATCTATAAACATGAAACAGAGTGAGGAATCAGAAAATTAGCATGCATAAAAAACAGCAATTCTGTCAATGAGCCCTAAATGAATTAATAGCAACCAATGGCTGCTATTATTAGGGCTTCTCAGATAGTTGGGCATTCAGGTAGATTGCCAGGTGAAAGGATTTGTAAACATACTTTGTTAAAGCAAGTCAGTTTTTTCCGCAACACATAAAATACATTTTTCCAAGAAAGTTTAGCCTTTGTCACTAATGAAACCACTAAATAAAGACATAAATATAGAAATCATAAGATTTTTTTTTATTCAATGTTGGTAGCAGGATGAACTGTGCTAAGTGTATATTTTGTCGCAGAGTTGCTGCAAGATGTTAACAGTGAAAAAAGGTATTTAGAAATGAGTTATTTCAAGATTAAAATTTTCAGAATAATTGCAAATCTAGCAGGATAGAGAAAGCACAGAAAACAGGCAGTTAGATTGATCAGATTAGTATGAAAAGTTATTTAGCAAAGGGAATGAGAAGAGTGACAAACTAGTATGCTTTAGATCATTTTATCTGAACCAGGGAAAACTGATCATGTTTCTCTATAACAATAATAAAAAACTTTATTTTATATATCACCTTTAAAATTGGCATCTCAATGCAATACAGTAGATATAAAAACAGATAAAAGGACCACAGATTACAAAGTAAATACATATAAGAAAGACAAGCAGTTAGAGGTGCTACCAAAATTAGAAAATGAAGCACATTTTGCAGCTGACTTTTCACTGTTTTAAACGAAAAAAGAAATTAGATTGCTCATAAATCACTTATTCTATATAAATACAGCGTAATTGCCCTCCAAAAATCCTCTTTTTCTTGTTCGTTTTAGAGACCTTGATCGAAACTGATTATATAATTATACGAATTACACGAATATAATTATATCTTTTTATTTCTTGAGATACACGATTCTTTTAATACAGTCTTTGCTGTGCTCTAGAGGATCCTTGTGATATTTCGAGCTCTGGTTGAATGACAAGTGTCGCAGTTTAAATCATTTTCCTAGTTAGAAATTATGGAACGCTCTGCTAAAAGCAAGGGAGTTTTTATGTCCGTTGCAGTTCTTTTGCAACATGAATATAATTATCTTGTTATTAATTTCTTGAGATACGCGATTCCATATTATATTCCCTTATAATCAAATTCTAAAAGTATGCTTGTTGACTCCGGTATCACGTTAGTTAAAGACTTCGATGCTTAAAATGTTTAGGGAGAAATGGAATACTGGTGTGTATGTTTTCTTTAAAGTACCGAGACCAGCCATATACTGTATGTTTAAGTTCCAAAATTAATATCGTTTATGGACTTCACACGCGTTGCAGTATGCTCCTATTCTTTTTATGCTCAGGCACTAAGATTTCCCTTCTGCTTTGTGTAAGGATGGTATCAAAAGCAATCTTAAGTGGTGAGAAAGCTGTGCTCAATGTATTTAAGGGACTTAAAAGTAAAAGGAGATGCTTCATATTACTTGACTAATTTTAAAAACTAAGTTATAAATGCAAACGCTCCCTCGGTGCGCTGCTCTGGTACGCCAGTACACAGTGCCTGTCGGCCGTAAGCGTTACAATATACATACCCAACACTGCTTGTACCCATCTGTCATGCAAATAAAACACCTTGAATTGAATTGAATTGAGGGGAGAGGGGGGAATACTAAAGCCAATACTGGCTCAATACCCTCAATGGGCTTTGACGTGCTAATGCGTTGGTTTGCGTCCGGGTATGGCAGTCTTCCAATGTCAACTCGACTTGATTGGAAGACAATGAACGTATTTTACCCCTAAATGAATTAATAGCAGACATGGTTTACATAAAATACATTTTTCCAAGAAAGTTTATAATAATACGATCTATAGTTGAAATCTGAGCCTACTGTAAATATAAAGGAAAAGCATTTTCAGAGAGCAATCACGCTGTGTTTATGTAGAAAGAGCAATTAGGTTTATGAGCAATCTAATTACCTATTCGCTTAAAACGCTATATAAAATAAAGTTTATTTAGAAATGAATGATCAGTGTCGCAGTTTAAATAATTTTTGTAGGAGGGCTTGGACAGATTCCAAGTGCATTTTTGTAATTTACGTTGCATTGTCCAATGTTCTGTTGTAATACAGGCTAGAAAACAGTTACAGTAGTCTAAGCTTTATCAGCCTAGTTAAAATATTTTTTTGAATCCCCGGCGGAACACACTCCATAGGAATCAGCGCTTTTATACAGTATATCGCCTTTAAACACATATATTTAAACACGCGTTTACGATTTAAATCAAAACGCGATTCAAATCAATATAAATGTATATTTTGTAACGCATAGGTGACTATTCATTGTTATTAAAAAGACTTAAATTCGATCATGTCGTGATATTTAGAAATATACATTTGTTTGGTGCGAGTGAGGTTTTATTTAATCTCTGACCAAGGGAAATGTTTCATTTTTTCAAAGAAATGTTTGTTAAAAAATAGTCATAGTTCCATGGGATTCAATCACAGACCATGTGACATGGGAGTCAGGAAACTAACACACAGCGCCACCGGATTTAATAACGCAATAAAAACGCTATAAAATAATGTGACTAGGCACAGAAAAAGTTTACAGCACAGTACAATAATAAATGCTGACCATGACTTTAGAAGCATAAATTACCTTACACTCAATTTAAACACAAGCTGTCTTTCTGTATGAACCTCTAAGCTGGTTCATACAGAAAATGTAGAAATGCATTAGCCTGATTATGATTAAAAAACACATAATTAAACGCGTTTGCAGTTTAAATCAGAACACGATTTAAATCAATATAAATGTTTATATTGTAACGCATACTGTCCAGCCTCCATTTCTCTATAAAAATTTACTCTGTTGCACACACACAATAGAAGCAGGAACCGCTGTCAGAATGGAAGAAGGTGACTATTCATTGTTATCAAAAATGACTTAGAATCGATCATGTTGCGATATTTTGAAATATAAAAGTCAATTGATTGTCCATGATATCGCTATTCTATTTTTTCGAAGAAATGTTTGTTAAAAGAAAAGTCCAGCACCAGCTGGATTCAAACGCACAACCTGTGAGTTATTAGTCACGCACCTAGACCAGTAGGCTACAAGACAACTCACATGAACAGGGAGGCGAAACAGCCTTACACAGCCCTGTCGCAGTACACGAAGATAATCATACCGTTATTAAGTTCTTTAGATACGCGATTCCATATTATATTCCCTTTTAATCAAATTCTAAAAGTATGCTTGTTGACTCTGTAAGAAAACCGGCTCAGGGACGCCAAATATGTAATCATAGTGGCTCTCTGAAGGCACCAGTTCTGTAGGGTTTGGGCATTTACTGAGACAATTATTAATTGTAGCAGTAAATCACAAAGTTGATTCTTTTGATGGCTTTATAATCCAACCATGCGACATAACTCAAACAACACACACACACAGGTACTAATACACAAGGATACATTTATTAATACATAGAATATGCATGTAAACCTAACAGATCTTAATTGAGAGGGTTATCAGAATACAAAAGGTATATTCGGTCAGTTACAAAGAGTTACACATATCAAGAGGACATACGTTCAGTATATCATTCATTTAGACCGTTTCATAAATGAACTTGGTTATAACTTCTACATTAGATACTCAAAACAAGTACATAACTCTTAGGAATTAAATTGATATCAACTGGTTGGGATAACAATTGAATTCTCGAGCTGTAATGCATTGAAGTTGAATACTCATCCAATCTCTGGGGATTCAGATCTCCTGCGGGCACAAAGAAACAGTTGCAGGCTGTTGCTGTCCAATCCGCGCTCTCTGGCTGTGTGCCAGGCTGTGCTGTGCGGCTTGCGACGGTGCACTGCTGATGCTCACTGTTGGCTTTAACTAGCAAAGTTTGTGCACAGGAGAAAAGATGACTGTGGGTCCCAGCAAGTCAGGAAGAGGACCGGTTCGTTCCTGATGAAGAGCTAGTTCTGAATAGTGATTCAGCTGTCCACAGTTCTGACCTGTTCACGAGGCCTGCTGCTGGTTACTCTCTGGCAACCTCCACTCTAGACTCTTAGAACAAAAGAAAGTTCTGGCACTCGGACACACTGGCCGTTCCGTGGTTGTCCGGGCTGAGTCTAAGGATGGTCCCACGCCCTCTGGTCTCCTATCTGCTGTCAGTCATTTTTTATCTGATGTTTGTTCCCCTGTTCCATCAGGGTTTATTTTTTGTTGTGCGTTGTTTTTACGTGTTCAGTCTGTTTTTTTGTCTTGCCCCTCCGGAGCCCAGTCAAGCACCCCTTCCTCTACTCAATAAAGGTTTTTTACCCCAGAGGAGGGGGTAGCTCTCAGCCGTGGACTCCTGGAGGTTTCCTTTCAGTTAAATTAGGTTTTTCCTCCCCCCAGTGCTGTGCAGCTATTTTTTGGGTGTTCTTGAACGGGGGTATTGTCATACCCTGTACAGAAGCTCTACGTCTGTCCTGTTCCTAGTTCGTTGTGATTATTCATGTCTTTCCGGTGTGTCTTGTTGTGTAGCCTATCTACTTCCTGTGTCTGCTCTGCTGCTGGCTCAGTATTGAGGATGTCGTGAGACCTGCCTTTTGCCAGGTTGCCCCACGTCCGTGCCCTGAGGGCATAGGTTTCTTTACTGACATCGTCTGACCCCTTGAACCTGGGCTAACCTCCTTGTTGCCCCCTTTTAGCGCTTCGCATAGGGTCTCTACTTTCCACGGCCTTTCCACGGCTTGCCCTTCCGACATCCATGACAGAATATATTTCTCAACACAGAAACAGTCCTTTCAGATGTAATTGTTTTCATTGGAATGACTTCAGACCACTTAAAGTGAGTGTCAACTGCAATTAGGAACATTGAGTCTTTAAACGGTCCAGCAAAGTCAACAGGCACTCTCTGCCACAGTGCCGAAGGCCACTCCCACGGGTGAAGGGGAGCTAAAGGCGATGAAGGTTCTGAACCTTCTGACATCCAGAGCAAGCCTTTGTGAGATCCTCAGTTTGCTTATCGATTCCTGGCCACCACATGTAACTATGGGCAAGGTTGTTCATCTTTACGGTACCTAAATGTCCTTCATGTAGTGCGTCTAGCATTCTGCTGTGCAATTTAGAGGGGATAGCCACTCTTGAGCCAGACATCAGTGTCTCTCCTCGCTGAGAATGTCGGATACAACAAGTCTCCATCTGTAGGCCATCCTCTCACAGTAATGTCATAGACTTTAGATAATGTCGGGTCATTACAGGTTTCTCTCTGAATGAGGGTGCTTGTGACAGGTAACTGACGATCATGGTGTGAAATACATCAGCTGGATCAACAACATTTGACTCCTCTGTAGTTCTTAATGGCAAGCGCAACAAGCCATCTTTATTACCATGTAGTTTGGTCACTTTGTATTCAATGTCATGCTGGTGGGCACCCAAGAAGAGTGACCACTGCTGTAGTAGTGCCAACGTCATCACTGAGACACCTTTCCTGGGGTTGAATATTGAGACCAGGGGGGGATGGTCTGTAACCACTGTAAACTTTTGACCATATAGGTAGTGATGGAATTTTTAAAAACTTTTTTACACCCCATACAAGACTAAGGGCTTCCTGGTCTATTTGAGCATAGTTGTGCTCAGCAGTCATCAGTGATCTGGAGGCAAAGGCTACTGGTCTTTTTGAGCCATCTGGAAACATGTGTGACAGCACAGTGCCAATTCCATATAATGATGCATCACACACCAGTCTGATGGGTAAGGATGTATTGAAATTATGAGTCTCTTGGCTTGTTCACAGCTGTTTATCCACTTCCACTGTGACCCTGTCTGCAACAGTGCATTTAGAGAATGCAGCACATTAGAAAGGTTGGGTAGGACTTTTTGGTAGTAGTTCACAAGTTCTAGGTATGAATGGATTTGAGACACATTCTGTGGCTGTGGTACCTTAAGTACAGCTTCAATTTTATCTTGTGACTTGTGGAGACCATCCTTGTCTATCATGTGTCCACAGCAAGAGATCTCCATTTTGAAGAACTCACACTTGTCTTTATTGGCTGAGTCCATACTCCCGCAGCCTAGCCAGGACTTGCTGTAAGTAGGCTGGGCAAATGATTTTTAAAATTTTTTAAAAAGAAATAAAAAATGAGATATAATGATGTGTTCCTGCTCAACTTAGACATTGCACGACTTTAAAACCTATAAAAATGGGTTTCGAGAGTTAAAAAACACTTTTTATGCGCGAAAAATGGGTGATTTTTCTTCCTCGTGATCAGCTCAGAATCTCTGTGTACGCTGTAAGGTTTTTACTTCTTAAACGTTTAAAATAAACGAATTTCATAAAGACAACACACGTTTCGAAGAGAAAAAATCCCATTCTTTTCTCTTCCTGTTGTGTGAAACTCATCAGCAGGTCTTTTTTTCCCAATCAGAGGCTCTGAAAATAGCGTACCGCCCACTGCGCTCCGTCAGAGAGGGGCGCAGCACCGAGATAGAGAGGAGGCGCGGAGCTCAGCAGCACAGAACGAACGTTCTACTGCCTGGAGCGCTTATGGCAGCGATCGCGTCTGCATTTATAACTTAGTTTTTAAAATTAATCAAGCAATATGAAGCATCTCTTTTTACTTTTAAGTCACTTAATTATCATTAAGCACAGCTTTCTCACCACCTAGACTACTTTTTGATACCATCCTTAGACAAAGCAGAAACTTCTTGTTCTAATGACATTACAATTGGAAAGATTACAGAATTTAATCGTCTTTAATTTTGTTACGTTATTCATTTTAGAAACGTTTCATCCATACAAACACCACAAAACTATTCTCGATTGTATTTCTGAATGGTATGTTACACTTAGTTCACTGTTTTAATTACACCTAATTAAGAAAGTTAGGTATTAGCATAAACTATTAGCAATCAATATTAAATTTAGCACTGTAATAAGTTGTTGCACTTTCCCCCGCATCTTGTAAAAATATATTTTCATTGTTCAAATATACATTAAATCTGACTATCATATAATAAGTTAAATACAAAACTAAAGAAGAAATAGGGTTAAATATAATTCAAAATATTTTGCTAACAATGTTAACTGTTTATAAATAATAAATTGTATTAACTAAAGAGTAGGATGGCACAGTTGTTAGTATGCTTTTTGTTTTGTTTCTTTTTCATAAATACAACAGTAGTACCTGATGTCTCAGCGCCTTTCAAAATTAAATTATGCATGCAAACTTGTGAACTAGAAAGATAACTAAGATATCCATCCATTTATAATGGTGGCAAAGTGGTTAGCATTGCTATCTTGGAGCACTGGGGTCCTAGATTCAATTCCTGCCATCCTGTGTGTGTGGGGTTTGCATGTTCTCTCTGGGTTACATGGTTTTTCTCCATATGTGGGATATGACTCCCTCTCGCACTCCAAAACATACTGGTAAGTTAATTGGTTTATGGGAAAACTGGCCCTGGTGTGTGTGTGTTTGTGTCTGTCTGTCCTGTGATGGACTGGCGCTATGTCCAGGGTGTATTCTGCCTTGTGTCCATTGCTTACTGGGATAGGCTCCAAATCCTCTGTACTGGATAAAGAGATTAGAAATGGATGGAAGTAAAGGCACTGTGTGGATTGAACTATACACAGTGTTAGAAACCCACTATGAAATGGCAGCATCTCACTGAGAATAAAATATTTTATAGTGCTGGCCTTTTCACCTCTCTTGCACATCAGTATCCATACCTAGTTATTTAAACAAATTACCTCTAATTATTAACATCTTAATATGCTGGCTCTGTGGATCCGCATCAGCTATGTTTGCCCATTCCTTCAATTCATGTGCATCCAACACACAGTTCAATACTAGTAACTGCACAAAATCTAAAATACAATCCTCATTTCAGTATCTATGTAAACATACAGTCTGTTAACTTCATCATCTTCATCAAAAGTATGCCTAACCCTATTAGGAAGTGTTCTTGTTATCAGTGTATTCCTTAGCTTTCCCAAAATTATCTTCTTCTTACCAACATCTCTAGTCTTTTATCCTGCAATATCTCAGCCAACACTTAAATCCCCAAAAGCTGCTTGTGTTCATTTCTTTAAATCACAAATATCATGTGTAAATACTGGCCATTTAATACTCTGCATTGTGGGATAATAGTTTATTTTAAAGGGAACTAGAGAAACTAAGAACTAGAGAAATTAAGAAAGGCTTTTTTTCCCTAGAATTAATAAATGCACATCCCGTTCACTGGGGAAATTAAATCCACACTGAGCAATCTTCAATATGTTCAGAATATGACAGCGAGAATCCTATCAGGGATGCATTACACCTGTTTTCAAGTCCTTGCACTGGTTACCTATCAGGTTTCGAGTCAACTTCAAATTCCTCATCCTCATTCTGTACCTACAGTATATGGCTTATTATCTGTCTACTCCCCCACCTTTGTCTGTCTGACTCTGGTCTTCTAGCTGTCCTCAAGAACATCTACATTCTGTGGGTGAAAGGGTCTTCTCTAGCTGCACCCAGAGCTCTCAATTTGTATTCCCAGTGATATCAGTCACGTACCCTGAGTGCATTTAAATCTAACCTCAGAACCTTTCTTTTCAGAAGACTTAGTGTCTGTATCTGCTTCATTTTCTAATTTTGGTAGCACCTCTAACTGCTTGTCTTTCTTATATGTATTTACTTTGTAATCTGTGGTCCTTTTATGTTTTTACATCTACTGTATTGCTTTGAGATGCCACCTTTAATGGTAATATATAAAATAAAGTTTTTTATTATTGTTATAGGGAAACATGATCAGATTTTCCCTGGTTCAGAAAAAAAGATCTAAAGTATACTAGTTTGTCACTCTTCTCATTCCCTTTGCTAAATGACTTTTCATACTAATCTGATCAATCTAACTGCCAGTTTTCTGTGCTTTCTCTATTCTGCTAGATTTGCAATTATTCTGAAAATTTTCATCTTGAAATAACTCATTTCTAAATACCCTTTTCACTGTTAACATCTTATAGCAACTCTGCGACAAAATATACACTTAGCTCAACCTGACAGTTCATCCTGCTACCAACATTAAATAAAACAAATCTTAAGATTTCTATATTTATGTCTTTATTTAGTGGTTTCATTAGTGACAAAGGCTAAACTTTCTTGGAAAAATGTCTTTTATGTGTTGCGGAAAAAACTGACTTGCTTTAACAAAATATGTTTACAAGTCCTTTCACCTGGCAGTTTATCTAAATGCCCAACTATCTGAGAAGCCCTCCATGAAACCATAGTTGCTATTAATTCATTTAGGGCTCACTGACAGAATTGCTGTTTTTTATGCATGTTAATTTCTGATTCCTCACTCTGTTTCATGTTTATAGATAAGACTATTGATCGCGAAGGGAAATTGATGTACATGTTTACATGTTCTTTTGTAACATACAACTTTTTGTGATTTTTTTGTATATCTAAGCAAGTGTTCCTGCATCCCTCTTCTGCACTATAGGCATGGCTTTTATTCTGTTTGCTCCATTTCTAAAACTTTTTGCTCATGTGCATTTTTGTATTTTTTTACACCTCTAGCACTTTAACGTCCAAATTTTCATTTGCCTTAATTTGTAGAATGAATTTGAGTTTTAGCCTTAAAAATCTTAAGTTTTCACTATCTTTTGTTTCTTGTCCTACAACTGTTATTATTGATCACCATGACTTCATTCAGCCTTTCCTGAACGTCTATGACAGGCAGAGAGAGTGCTGTTTCTGGTGCGATCTTTTGCAGCTGACATTTCACTGTTTTAAACGAACAAGAAATTAGATTGCTCATAAATCACTTATTCTATATAAATACAGCGTAATTGCCCTCCAAAAATCCTCTTTTTCTTGTTCGTTTTAGAGACCTTGATCGAAACTGATTTTAGATGTCAGAAAGGATGTATTTTCTCTGTATTTCCTACATTGCTTTGTCGAGATTTTAACTTTATATTTAGGCTCAGATTTCAACTATAAATCGTACACTAATTAATAGCAGTAAATACTGATGTTTTGCTCCCTCTTACCACAAAAATATATATGTTTTGTAGTTGGGATGAACTTTATTTCGTACGCGTGGCTACTGCGTTTTGGACACGAAGCGGTTAAAGATGGCGGCAAATCAGGCACCCAGAGAGGGGGGGGGGGGGGGCGTCTTCTCGGCTCCATAACTAAAATGCCAAATAGGAGTGGCTTAAGCGACATACACAGTCGTGTAACTGACAGTTTGAGGTAGCCTATCGTGTAAATTTCGCTTTGTTGCTGATAGGTTAAGCTTTCGAAACTCTGCCCCAAAGTCATGTGACTGATTTTTCGCCCTGTTTCGTTGGTTAAACGCAATGATCACAAGCACCACCATGGTTACTGCGATGTGTAGTTTTTAATTCCGTTTGAATTATAACTGTACGTACTGTCTTCATATTTGGCCAGGGCTTTAAAGAGAAGGCGCGCCAAAAAATTTCGGTGCCGTCGTCTCTGCTTTAAAGGTACCCCCGTGCTGGAAGAATTTGACCTTGGAACGTTTGCCCAGCGTACTGTAAGTTATTTAGGTGGTCCTTGTTGTTTTTCCCCGTCACAATTATGTCACCAAGGTAACACTGTGCTCTAGGAATGCTTTGCAGCACTCGGTCCATTGCCCTTTTCCAGAGGGCAGGGGCAGAAGCAATTCCGAAAACAAGACGGTTGTACTGGTAGTTCCCTTTATGTGTGTTTATGGTTAAGAATTTCTTTGAAGTATTCTCCATTTAAATTTGAAGGTACAGATGCAGCCATTCAAAATGCGCGGGCGATACCGCATTATTTTCCGGTGCGCTGTACGCAGTCTACCGCGAGTTACTGGTAAATACCGCTAGTTACCGTAAATTCTCCTATAATACGGCAAGCAAAATAATAGTATCCGGAATTTCCGCAAGGTGGAGCTAATAAAGCTCAACCTCTCATGTTTGAGCTGTCGCCATCAAAGTCTTTAACGAAGATATTACTAATAGTATTAATAATGAATGACCTCGGACAAGCTGTAAGTGTAAACTCAAAGTATTGCCCTGGTCCACATTCTTTTTTTCATTGACCATCTTTGTAAAAGTAACACCACAGCATTTCGCAATCACGCATTTGTTTCCAATCATGCAAAGTACAGTAATTTTTGAGAATCGATTCACCATGCCTTTCACATGCTCATAAAAGAGATTGATTTAGGAACATAAACATATTACCGTATGCAAACTGTACTATATACAGTATGTATATGTATATTTAATGTCTTAACTGTGCCAGTTTAAGTATTGAATATTTATATGGAATGTTACCGCTGAAGGGAAATCTTAGTGCCTGAGCATAAAAAGAATAGGAGCATACTGCAACGCGTGTGAAGGCCATAAACGATATTAATTTTGGAACTTAAACATACAGTATATGGCTGGTTTCGGTACTTTAAAGAAAAAAATACACACCAGCATTCCATTTCTCCCTAAACATTGTAAGCTTCGAAGTCTTTAACTAACGTGATACCAGAGTCAACAAGCATACTTTTAGAATTTGATTAAAAGGGAATATAATATGGAATCGCGTATCTCAAGAATTTAATAACGGTATGATTATATCCGTGTACTGTGACAGGGCTTTGTAGGGCTGTTTCGGCTGCCTGCTCATGCAAGCTGTCTTGTAGCCTACTGGTCTAGGTGCGTGACTACCACCTGGCAGGTTGTGTGTTTGAATCCAGCTGGTGCTGGACTTTTCATTTTTATTTATTTATTTTTTAATCGCGTAACATAAACATATTACCGAATGCAAACTGTACTGTTTACAGTATGTATATGTATATTTAATGTCTTAACTGTGCCCGTTTAAGTATTGAATATTCATATCTAATTATTTTTAACTTGATTTACAGTATTTGAGAGGTATGTCTTAACACCGATACTACAGTGCTTAAGTACTGCTCACGTATATGTTTCTAGGTTTATATTATGCATTTCAGACGGTCAAATTACTTTTGAGCAACTAATAAGAAACGCGAAACGGTATGTGTTTTAGTTTCGTTTTGTGCTGGGACCCGTGGATTGATTAGAGATATCAAGTACATACAAGTCATTTTTTAAATGTTGTAGTTCGTCTTGAAAAAATGTTACGAGTACATCATCTATCAACAATTACACAGGTTCTGTTTCCATATTGCAGATTTTGGTTACGTAATATTATTTTCTAGATTTCACGATGTGAATATGATGGGATGTCTGATGGGATGTTTCTAAAAATCCATCCTCTGTAAAACGTCTTCTCTAGTTGTCCTGCATATGTATTTGCTAATGAAGCTGTGTGTTCTGAGCCTGGATCTCTACATTTCTGTATGAACCAGCTTAGAGGGCTAAAGACAGCTTGTGTTTAAATTGAGTGTAAGGCAATTTATGCTTCTAAAGTCATGGTCAGCATTTATTTTTGTACTGTGCTGTAAACTTGTTCTGTGCCAAGTCACATTATTTTATAGCGTTTTTATAGCGTTATCAAATACGGTGTTACTGTAGTTTCCTGACTACCATGTCACATGGTCTGTGATTGAAACCTGTAAAACCGGTTTAATTCGTCACAGCCAGCACTCTTCAGGTGTGAGGGTCTTCTGCTCAGAATGAAACGCTAAAATGTCTGTGTATATTCTAATGGTAGTGGGGGCAGGGTGTGTGGGAACAGGTTTGGTTGAAATTGCATTGGAGATCTATGTTCTTCACACCTGAAACATTTTCTCTGAAAGCATTTTCTTCGCAGTTTAACCGATCTTGTTACAGCATGTTACAGTTTACTATTATTAACCATATTAATTTTAAGTGCTTAATGTAAAATCTTGTAAAAATATATTTTCATTGTTCAAATATACATTAAGTCTGACTATCATATAATAAGTTAAATACAAAACTAAAGAAAAAATAGGGTTAAATATAATTCAAAATATTTTGCTAACAATGTTAACTGTTTATGAATAATAAAATGTATTAACTAAGGAGTAGGATGGCACTGTTGTTAGTATGTTTTTTGTTTTGTTTCTTTTTCATAAATACAACAGTAGTACCTGATGTCTCAGTGGCTTTCAAAATTAAATTATGCATGCAAACCTGTGAACTAGAAAGATAACTAAATTTGAAACTGAATTTAAAATTCAAAAAGGCAATAATACCTTGTAATATGCGCTGTAATTGCGTATTTCAGATGAAGTCTGCTGTATTTGCTTACCCTTCGCTCTTTGGAAGCTGGGGCGGCAGAAGCACCCCGTCTCTACGGTGAGGTGCGCTGACAGCTGTGTGGTGTGGCGCAGTTGTGGCCTGGCACGGTGAAGTGCGCTGGCAGCTGTGTGATGCAGTGGTGGTCGGGTATGAAGAGGTGCACTGGCAGCTGTGTGTTGTGACGCAGTGGTGGCCTGGCACCGTGAGGTGTGCTAGCAGCTGTGTGATGTGACGCAGTGGTGGCCTGGAACGGTGAAGTGCGCTGGCAGCTGTGTGGTGTGACGCAGTGGTGGCCTGGCATGGTGAAGTGCGCTGGCAGCTGTGTGAACACATTCCATAAGAATCAGCGCTTTTATATATCGCCTATATAAACACATATATTTAAACACGTGTTTACGATTTAAATCAAAACGCGATTCAAATCAATAGAAATGTTCATTTTGTAAAGCATAGGTCACTATTCATTGTTATTAAAAAGACTTAAATCCGATCCTGTTGTGATATTTAGAAATATAAATTTGTTTGGTGCGAGTGAGGTTTTATTTAATCTCTGACCAAGGGAAACGTTTCATTTTTTCAAAGAAATGTTTGTTAAAAAAAAGAGTCACAATTCCAGTGGGATTCAATCACAGACCACATGACATGAGAGTCAGGAACCTAACCCACAGCACCACCAGCAAGGTCATATGCAGAGTGCTGAAAAAGCACTACAGAAACATTATCGACAGACAATGTACAGCGTGTACTATTCTTGTGTTGCGGTACATGAATATAATTATATCGATATTAATTTCTTTAGATACGCAATTCCATATTATATTCCCTTTTAATCAAATTCTAAAAGTATGCTTGTTGACTTCGGTATCTCTTTAGTTAAAGACTTCGATGCTTAAAATGTTTAGGGAGAAATGGAATACTGGTGTGTATTTTTTCTTTGAAGTACCAAGACCAGCCATATACTGTATGTTTATGTTCCAAAATTAATCGTTTATGGCCTTCACACACATTACAGTATGCTCCTATTCTTTTTATGCTCAGCTACTAAGATTTCCCTTCAGTGGTAAAATTCCATATGAACATTCATTACTACAACGGGCACAGTAAAGACGTTTACTGTAAATCTTTCTACGACAGACCAACGGACCACGAGTGCCCCTGTCGGTCAACCAATCATGTACCACGGTACCGCGCATCATCTTGCGTCACAATGCAGGACGCCATAGCCAATTACCTCCGGTACGTGTCTGTACCGCGCACTTTGAATGGCTGCATCTGTAAGCTTGGGCTTAATCAATTTTTGTGAAACATTCTCCACCTGACAGAGATGCAAATATATCTACAATGCGTAGTAGGGGAAGTATACAGTAGTACTGTATGAAGTACTGGATTTAAAATCACTTTAAAGTCCCCGCAGATGTGCACGCTTCCTGTCTTTCCTTTCTTAATCACTGGGACTATCGGTGTGGCCCACTCGCTCCACTCTACCTTAGAATTTTTTATTTCTCCAAATTCTCTAACTCTGCCTCCACTTTGGGGTGGATTGCATAAGGTATAGGTCGAGCCTTATGGAACTTTGTAGTGTCCTCTTTCAGTTCAATTTTTGCTTTTATTCCTTTTAGTGTTCCTATCCCTTTCTCAAACACTTGTTCAGCATCTGCTAGCCAAACTCTTACTGGTGTCCTTGTTAGTGCCATCTGGGAACACATTCGGTATTTTTATAGCATGCCAGTCCAGCGGTATTTTTCGTAGCCACTCGCATCCAAGTCATGCAGGGCCTCCACTCTCCAGTACATACGGGTCTAACTGCTGCTGTTTGTCTTTGTATTTCACATTCACTGATATTTTGCCCTTTAGGGTGTAGGGTTTTTGTGCATTTGCTGGGACAATTATTAATTGTAGCAGTAAGTCACAAAATGATTCTTTGATGACTATTAGAAAACTGACCTTGCGGAAGAACTCAGCAACGCACACACACGGATACTAATACACGAGAATACATTTATTAATACATAAAATGTGCATATAAACATAACAGATCTTAAGAGTGAGGGTTAGCAGAATACAAAAGGTATATATTCAATCACGAAGAGTTACAAACCAAGAGGAATATACATTCAGTATACCATTCATTTATACCGTTTCGTAAATTAACTTTGATTACAACTTCTACACTAGATGCTCAAAACCAAGTACATCACTCGTAGGAATTAAATTGATATCAACTGGGGTTGAGGTAACAATTGAATTCTCTAGTTGTAATGCAGAATGTTGAATACTCATCCAATCTGGGTGGATTCAGATCTCCTGCGGACACAAGGGAACAGCGGCAGGCTGTTGCTAAGTCCAATCGGCATCCTCTGGCCCAGTGCCGGGCAGTCCTGGTTCGGACTGAGGTGTGGGAGAAGGAGGGAGAGATTCCTGCTGCGACGCGCTGGCAGTGGGCTCCCTAAAGACCGCTAGTTAGTCCTGGCTTTCTAGCGAGAGTTTGTGCGTATGAAAAAAACTACCAAGACCAGCCATATACAGTATAGTTTACATATACAGTAATATGTTTATGTTCCTAAATTAATATCTTTTATGAGCACGTGAAAGGCATTGTGAATCGGAGATTCTCAAGACTTACTTTGTATGATTGGAAACACATGCGTGATCGGATCAACGAAATGCTGTGGTGTTACTTTTTGTCAATGAAAAAATGTATTTTCGTTTACAAAGACGGTTACAAAGAATGTAGACCAGGGTAATACTTTGAGTTTACAACTTGTCCAAGGTCATTCATTATTAATTCTATTAGTAATATCTTTGGTAAAGACTTTGATGCATAAAATATTTCTGCATAATTAAAATATTTATGATAAAGGTGGTAGGTTGTGTATGTAGTGGCCAGGCTTATTATTAAGACAGAATTAAGTGTTGCTGCTTTCCCAAATGAGGCCCTATCCCTCTCTTCATCTCTGTGGTGCAGCCTCAGAGAAACTATTCATGCAGGCTGATTTAAAGATGTTTTCTTTTGATAAGGGACAGCTCCCAAAGGGGGATGCACTTAGCTAAACCTGGCTATCATGATCAATGGTCATCCATTGGCACCTATCTGTCTAGGGAGTGCCAGATGGACATCTGGACTGCATTCCTATGTGTCAGGAGTAAGTGACTCATATCTCACATTGATCAAGGGACCCGATCAGGGACTGGTAGGGCTGAGTAACCCACGTGGGACTCTGATGCCCATGGAACTTTCAGCCAATGAACGAGCTGAAGTTCCTCCAGGTAAAAACAGGCAACACAGAGGGCCTGAGAGAATTCTGTGGACTTTTCTAAAGGGAATTCAAAGGAGAATTCCAGGGCAGGCCTTGTGAACAGGTCAGAACTGTGGACAGCTGAATCACTATTCAGAACTAGCTCTTCATCAGGAACGAACCGGTCCTCTTCCTGACTTGCTGGGACCCACAGTATTCTTTTCTCCGGTGCGCAAACTTTGCTAGTTAAAGCCAACACTAACTAGCCGGTCAGTGAGCATCAGCAGCGCACCGTCGCAAGCCGCACAGCACAGCCTGGCACGGAGCCAGAGAGCGCGGATTGGACAGCAACAGCCTGCAACTGTTTCTTTGTGCCCTCGGGAGATCTGAATCCCCAGAGATTGGATGAGTATTCAACCTCAATGCATTACAGCTCGAGAATTCAATTGTTATCTCCACCAGTTGATATCAATTTAATTCCTAAGTTATGTACTTGTTTTGAGTATCTAATGTAGAAGTTGTAACCAAGTTCAATTACAAAATGGTCTAAATGAATGATATACTGAACGTATGTCCTCTTGATATATTTAACTCTTTGTAACTGACTGAATATATATCTTTTGTATTCTGATAACCCTCACGATAAGATCTGTTAGGTTTACATGCATATTCTATGTATTAATAAATGTATCCTCGTGTATTAGTACCTGTGTGTGTGCGTTGTTTGAGTTATATTGCATGGTTGGATTCTAAGGCCATCAAAAGAATCATTTTGTGATTTACTGCTACAATTAATAATTGTCCCAGTAAATGCCCAAACCCTACAGAACTGGTGCCTTCAGAGAGCACACTACATGTACTTTTGTCCAACTGAGCAATCTGGCTTTCATAAAATATACCAACTTTTTAATGTTTAATGATAAACATGCTGTAATACACAGTTTCAATTTAAAAGTCTAAAGAGTATACAACTTAAATTCTTAATTGAATAAAGATTGTCCCTCAGCAGTGATCTGGATTTGCAACCGGATGTTTTCTGGCGACAGCTCACATGCTGTACAGGAGATGTTAAATTTTATTAGCGCCACCTAGCGGTTTTACAAGGTGATTCCGGATACTATTAACATAATCTAATTTGCATACGGTAAATTAGGTATACTGCGACACGCCCACCGCGTTGTACCGCAGCATACCCAGATGGCTGCATCTGTATAGCATGTGGAAATAAATTTGCATTCGCACGAAATCCATTAACACCAACAGTGTAACTCGATGGCGAACCACTCCTCCTGACTAGGTGGTGTTAGCAGATGAATGAGCTTCATATCCGGTTGCAGAAACTTCTTAGCATCACTCCTCGGTTGTTTTAGATCCGCAGCAGCTCTGCTTCTGACGTCATCATGCTGAGCGGCAGGGCAGACATTCAAGGTCATGGCAGTGATGGAATCGACTACTTTAGATAAATAACAAACAAGAAAATTGCTGTATTAAAACAAGTAACCTTTCAACTCCTGAAAGCACGACCCTATTTTGCTGCAGATATGTGCAGAGTTTGCAGCTCAGCATGAAGATGACGAATAGTCTGTTATTTCTGCAAACCGAGCTTCACTCTGTTGTAACCAATGAAATAAGGTTCTTGATCCCGAGATGAAGTAAAACAGATGAGTTTATTGCATGCAAGGAACAATAAAGCCGAAGTCTTGTTCCCCGTACTGTTACAAACTTTTGGGTTATATAGTGTTTTCTTCTCCGTTTCTGACGTCACTCGGTCTGATGGTAAAGAGGGGGGTTCATGGTATTTGGCCAGTTTACGATGTTCTGGACAAATGGTCAGTTTAACATTACACCCAGGGGGGTTCCTAGCTTGCATCTGCAATCCTTATCAGTTAACCCCCTTTCCTGCCATAAACCCCAGCTTGTGACTTAGAAGTCTAAACCCCCTACAGAAAGGATTAAATTCAAACCCCCGTCTTCACATCTTTCTTCATTCCCCGCTTATAAAATATGGCATACGTCAGTGTAGCCCATTTTTATACATACAATGTCAGGGCAGGTATGTATTGCCATGACATTGAACGTTCCACGGTTATAGCAAGATGTGATGCATGTTTTTGTGCACGTGATGATTACAATTATACATATAAACAATACTATTCCTACAAATAAACACTGTAAAAAAGTTCCTCCCCAGGCCCCAAACACAGACTTTACCCAAGATCCAATTCCCCAATTTTCAGTATAATAGTCCTGATATTTCTGTCCCTCATTGTAAATGTGTTGGGCCAGATCTGAGATGTGCTCAGAATTATCAGGGATATGTGTGCAGCATTCAGTGCCAATTATTGCACAAGTTCCTCCTTGGGCCGCCAGTACATAATCTAAAGCTAGTCGGTTCTGCATGGCCACTGTTCTGAGGGCTACCATCTCATCATTAACAGCCTTCAGACTAGATGAGGTAGAATTTGTTAATTCTTCTAACGTCGAGGCCATTTGAATTAACTCTCGACTCAGAAAGTTCATGCCGGCTTGTGGAAATATTATACCTAAATAATATTCCCAATCAGCCAATTTTCTTTGTGGTCTGTGGTTAGGTCCGAAGGGGCTGTGGGTTTGAACACGGATATGAGGGAACCACATATCCTAAATAACATGAGCCAGACCACTGGGCTGGCAACCATAGGTAGGCTCGCTTTCCACAAATGAAATATGTTCCGTTTGGCGCTCCCCATGCCTCTGAAAATAAGAAGCTTATACCGAATTGCGGGGTGTGCCGATCCCATCCTGGAATTTGGAAGGTAGAGGTGGATATATTTGTAGCGATGGTAAGGTTGCAACGACTCCATCCAACCAAGTGCAGACCATTAGTGTGCTGAAAACATATGTTTCCCTCACGTTCCTTATTTAGAGTCAGGTATGGTGGTGTATGGCTTCTGTTATATTTAGGAGCGTAAACTCGTGGGCTCTAAGCCTCGCTCCTGTAGATATTGTAATGTTGTGCAGGTTAAAGTCGTGTTATGGCAACCCCCATAGTTTGTCATATTAAAATCTCCTAAATTATCCCTCCAAATGATCATGCCTATGACTTCCTCGAGACGCCAAGGAATGGCCCCCATAGGAAGTCCTCCCTGTACATATTTGGGTAATGCGGCACACACCCAGCAGGCACTTTGGTTGGTTTTCTTAGCTGTCAGATAGGAGAGGCCTAAAAAGGAATTAATTCCATGTTCTCATTTGTGGGAGAGATGATCATTAATCCCTGCGGAACATAGTCCTAAAGCAACAATTATCGACAGAAATGATTTCATTCTGAGTCTGTAAATGGGGATGAGGCTCGTCGGCAGTGTGACGCGTGGATCCAGCGATCTTTTCCTTCCACTCGAACCGCAGACTCGGTTGTCAACAGGATCTGGTAGGGTCCGTCCCACCTGGGCTGGAGAACCTGTGAAGGAAATTTCCTGATCTACACCCACTCTCCTGGGATGAGGTCGTGCCCTCCTTCAGGTGGTGGTCCCCACACCTCCAGGACCTGCTCGCGGGCTCCTTGGGTGGCCTCTGTCAGCAACTTGCAATACTGTAACAGAGAATCAGTTAGTATACTCAAGCCTACTCTGTCATGTCCTGGAGAGTCACTCAGTCTCATGGGACGCCCCGTGATCACCTCAAACGGGCTCAGCCCCACTATTCGATTTGTCCCAGCCCGGATGCTGCACAGTACGGCAGGCAATGCATCCACCCAGGGGATCCCTCCCAGGTGGTACTTTGTCAATTTAGCTTTCAAAGTCCGGTTCAACCGTTCCACCATGCCGGAGGACTGCGGGTGATGAGGGCAATGCAGGTCCCATTTGATCCCTAGTAGGTCTGCCACCACCTGACACACTTTTCCCATAAAATGTGTGCCCTGGTCTGAGTCTATGCGACACGGGAGTCCCCATCGGGGAATTACTTCTGTCACGAGATATTTGGCAGTTGTCTGCGCAGTCTCTCGTTTGACAGGGACAGCCTCCACCCATCTAGAAAACTGGTCCACCGTCACTAGGAGGCCTGTTTTCCCTTTACAGGTTGGCAGTGAACAATAGTCTATTTGCCAGTGTCCAAAGTGCCCCTCGGGTGCAGGACGTCGAAGATTAGGAACCCGAACCGGCAGTGCTCCAGAAGCTTTTTGGCACTCTCCACAGCGTTGTACCACATCAGCTGCGAAGGGTGTGAAGCCTGTGCCCACCCAGCTCTGAGCAAAGAGTCGAGTCATTTGGCTAACACCTGGGTGCCCTGTGGAGTGTATTTGCTGTGCCAGGTAGGGCATTAGTTGCTTGGGACAGGCGGGTCTGCCTGTATGCTGGCACCTCCAGGTCCCATCCTTCTGCAGCCCCACATTGCGTTCCATCCAGGTCCATTTCTCAATCCTTGGGGCCTGGGCCTGGAGCTCGCTGAGCTGTTCCATCCGGAGTGCCTGTATGTTCACTGTGCAAACTGAAATAATCTGAAGAGGTTTTTCTATAGCCCACTCCTCCCATTGCCCCAGGGCAGCTTGACGTGCTGTCCAGTCTGCCAGTTTATTGCCCCTGGCCTCGGGAGTGTCCTCTCTGCTGTGGCCCTTACATTTGACTACAGCTACCTGCTTTGGGAGTTGGAGAGCCGCAAGCAGCTCAGACACCAGATCTGCATTCTTTACTGGAGTGCCAGCAGAGGTTAAAAAATCCCTATTACTCCATAACCTTCCAAAGTCATGGCATACTCCAAATGCGTATCGTGAGTCTGTGTATATTGTGGTGGTCTTGCCTTTTGCTAATTTACAGGCTTCCACCAAAGCTTTCAGTTCAGCTCGCTGTGCTGACGTGGGTACCTCAAATCTTCCCCCACATTGGATATCATGTTCTGTAGTCACAGCCCAACCCGCTTTCCTCTCCCCACTAGAATTTATTAATGAAGTTCCATCAGTGAAGAGGATGAGGTCTTCATTCCTTAGTGGTTGCTCGGCTATTTTGATGCCCTCATCTTCTCCCATTGCCCAAACATCACAGCTGTGTTCTAACATATAGGCTTCTGATGGGTCAGGTAACAATGTGGCTGGATTTAGAGCTCCTTCACGTTCAATGGTAATATTTGGAGCCTCTAACAAGACCTGCCACTTGCTCCATCATATCGCATTAACCTGACTGACCCGATTCAGGGACATGAGGGTGTGTACCGCATGTGGGCATCGAACAATCAGTTGTTGATCTAGCACTATGTTATTGACTGCCTGTACTGCTAGACAGACGGCCTGAACGGCTCGTAGACATGGTCCCCAGCCCCTGGCTACCTCGTCCAAGGATCCAGAGTAATACCCTACCGGGCAGTACCTACCCCCATGTTCCTGTGTTAGTACAGCTGTCCAAAATCCATTCTTTTCACTTACGTAGAGGTAGAATGGTTGATCTGTCTGAGGAAACCCCAATGCAGGAGCCTGTAACAGAGCTTGTTTTAAATCATTAAAAGCATGTTCAGCTTCAGGACTCCAAGCAATAAGATCAAGGGACCTCCCTCCCCCCTTTAATAGGTCTGTAAGTGGTTTGGCCCTTTCAGAAAAAGCATCAACCCAATTTCTATTGAAATTGCACAGACCCAGAAATGATCGGAGCTCTCTCACCGTATTGGGACTAGGGTGTGTTCGGATTGCCTGGGCCCGATCTTCTGTCAATTCCCTTTTTCCCTGACTAATCTTTTGTCCCAAGTAAATTACGGTGTCTAGGCATAACTGTGCTTTGCTATAACTAGCCTTGTGTCCTTTTTTAACCAAATGGTTGAGAATAATTTGGAGGTCCTTCTTGTGGGTTTCCTCGTCAGGAGACGCGATTAAAATATCATCCACATATTGGATAACGACGGAGGACACTTGAGGCAGCTCCCGGAGATGCCTCCGAAGTGCCATGTGATACACGGTGGGGCTGTTATGAAACCCCTGTGGTAACCTGGTCCAAGTATATTGTTCTCCATCTACAACAAAAGCGAACCAATCTTGTACCTCTGGGTGTAGAGGAACAGACCAGAACCCATTAGCCATATCAATTACTGAAAACACCTGGTACTCAGGGGTCAGTAGTTGAAAAATAGCAGAGGGGTCTGCTACCAAGGGGGTGAGACGGTTGATGTGTTGATTAGCTTTTGAGTAATCAACTGTGAATCGCCATGCTCCGCTGGCTTTCTTAACGGGCCATATTGGACTGTTGCTTGTACTATGTGTTTTTCGTACAATGCCTTGAGTCAATAGTTTTTGTATTACTGGTCGAACCCCTTCCTCTGCCACTTTGTTGATTTTATATGGCTTTGTGTATGGCGGGGATTTCTCAGTAAATGTGGCTGGTTCCATATCCAGAAGCCTGCATTCGTCCTTATCCATAGTCCAAATTGAATGCCCTTTTAGTTCGTCTTTTTGGAGGGACCAGATGTTTACCTCCACCCTCTCCTCATGTACGGTTAATGTAACCCCTTGTAGGTATTTCAGAGCATCCCATCCCAACAGATCTGGGGTAGATCCTACCCACATGACAGCATTAAATGTTACCTCCCCATCTCCTAGTCTAATCTTGAGTTTTTGAGATTCTCTGAGTGTTATTCGATTACCCCCTACACCAGTGGCTTCCAGCTCCCTCCCTGTGAACATGACACCACACCGTTTGGCTGACTGTTCAGATAAACAAGATAATTGAGCCCCAGTGTCCCATAAAAGTGACATTTCAATCCCTTTAATCGTGCATTGTAATTTGAGCTCTTTTTCACTCAGTTCCTGAGACAGGCGTAGGGAGGCCACTAGGGGGAGTCCTAGTTTAAAAGCTCCCTGATAGCGCGTTTGTCTGCTTCGCTCAAATCCTGTAATTGTGACAACAGGTTTTTTTGCCCCTCTCGATTCGAGGGATTGAAAGGGGGATCTCGGTATCTTCCAATCCTGCCCTCACTGGCTAATCGCTTTTTGCAATTCTTTTGCCAATGTCCGAAATTTTTACAATAATGGCACCGAGTTGTAATTTCGCCTTTTGGATTTAGTCGGGTGTCAGGGCCAGCTCCACCCTTCAGTATGGGGGGTGTCCACCCTGTTTGTATTGCCCGCACCTTAGCATACATATTTCTCTCGATTTGCCGTGCCATTTTAACTATTTCCTCAAATTGTTTGGTCGTATCTTGCCCTATTTCGTGCTCTTCTAACTGAAGGGCTTTGGCTATATCAGGCTTAAGAAAGCCCATATAAATTTGTTTAATCACAGCAGAGGCGTTGCTATTCACATCATCTTCGTCACTCAGTGAAGTCAGCCACATCCTCGCTTTCGCTTGGATAATTTTGTTTAAGCCATCGCCAAACCCATTCCCATCGCCCTCCCCTGCCGTTATCCTCACACAATTGTTTAAGTTCTCCGACACGCTTTTCCCCTGTCCTTCTGAGGATCATAGTGGCAATCAGGGGGGAGATACCATAAGTATCTTTTAATTCCTGAAGCGCACTCCAGGTTCGCTGCATCCCTAATTTTGGGTGCGGTACTTCTCTAGCCCACCGGTCAATATCCTCCGGTTTTGGATTTGATCTTATTGTGGGTTCAGGGAAGGTAGGTGCGAGAACGGACCCCCTCGGCGGGGTGTGAGACGGAGTTAGAGTGGCGCTGTCATCAACGACGCCAGCCCCTGCTACATCAAGTCCTTTCCCACTTCGAGTGAGAGTACAGACCTGTGGGTGCCCTCCCTTTAACAGGGGAGACCCTGATCCGTCTTTATCACACTCATACCAAGTGTTATCCCAATCAGACCCCCCATCTCCATATGGTCACTGTGGGAATTGATCCCAATTATTTTCGTTTCCTGCCTGTTTGTTCCCCTGTGGGAGAGCAGGATATAACTTAGTCGCCGGCTGTAGCACATTAACCAGTGCAGCGTGACCAGAAGTTAATTCCTTCTTTAGTTTCTCATTCTCCTGTACTGCCTCTTTTAGCTTTTTTTCTAGTACCTCTTTTGCCGCGAATAAATTATCTTTCCTCTCATTTAACGCTTTTATTTTTTCTGTGAACTCCTTCTCTTTTTTATCCCATTCTGATTTCTCCTTCATGCTAATCTGCCACCTCAGGTGTCGGCCGATCACCAGGGCTGCAGCTAAATCTTTGTTTTTGTTCCAATGTTCATATGCTTTTTTACAGGCATCTTCGCCCCAAACTCCTTCTGACAGACTTGGAAAAACCTGTGCATTACTGCACTCATTCAGCTAAGGGCGTCTGTTACCTCCAGATCTAAATGCCTCTCCGAGACTTTAGAGAGGACTTACACCGCACTGTTCAGAGGTAAGAAACGAGACCTCGAAAACCCCCTTTCTTGATCAGTAATTCACCATCCCCAGAACGCCAGCATCGCTGCTTGTGGCCCGGGGTGGACTTACGCACTGAGCTCAATCAGGGCGATTCTCGGGTCTCAACGTCCTTTAAATCCTGCTACTTAATGCTTTGCTCTTTTATTATGAGGTGTGTTTATGTTAGTGTCGTGCGTGCGTATATGTATTTCACAAACAAGGAAAACACCAAAAACATACATACATATATATCTATCTCTTCTACTCCTGTTTCCTTTAAAACAAAAAAACCATGCCACGCCAATCCGTGCACGATCAAGGCGTAGCTAATCTCAGGACCCCGGGAGCAATTAAGGCCCACACCAATCCTGGATTATACGTGCATTTAATGTACCACTCAGCTCCAGAACCCCGGGCGCAATTAAGGCCCAAACCAGTTCTGACCTTCAGAACTCCGGGCGCAATTAAGGCCCACACCAGTCCTGAATTACGTGCATTTAATGCATCACTCAGCTCCAGAACCCCGGGCGCAATTAAGGTCCACACCGATCCTGAGCCACAGAACCCCGGGCGCAATTAAGGCCCAAACCAGTTCTGACCTTCAGAACTCCGGGCTCAATTAAGGCCCACACCAGTCCTGAACTTCACGGTAAGGGTCCAAAACCCGTTCAAAAACTCCATGCGCAATTAAGGCATACACCAGCTTCGAATGCCTGTACACAATACCGCGGAACCCCTGCCAGACCAAATTCTGGGCTTACAGCAAACAACCCATTACATACACCGGTGTCTTCCCCGGGCCAGAGGAATTCAGAAACTCACGTTTACTCCGTCATCTCGGGCGATTCTCGCAGGGAGCAGAGATTTCCCAATCGGTCAGAGAGAGTCGGGACTTTTTTTTAAAAAAGAGGAGTCCTTACCTCTTAGTAATGTGAGTGCTGACTGTCTCTCCTGCCGATGGGAAGTTCTAAGCCTTCTGGAGCATCCGCCGACTACGCCAAATTTGTTGTAACAGAAGAAATAAGGTTCTTGATCCCGAGATGAAGTAAAACAGATGAGTTTATTGCATGCAAGGAACAATAAAGCCGAAGTCTTGTTTCCCGCAAGAAACAACAAAACCGAAGTATTGTTCAACGTACTGTTACAAACTTTTGGGTTATATAGTGTTTTCTTCTCCGTTTCTGACGTTACTTGGTCTGATGGTAAAGAGGGGGGTTCATGGTATTTGGCCAGTTTACGATGTTCTGGACAAATGGTCAGTTTAAGATTACACCCAGGGGGGTTCCTAGCTTGCATCTGCAATCCTTATCAGTTAACCCCCTTTCCTGCCATAAACCCCAGCTTGTGACTTAGAAGTCTAAACCCCCTACAGAAAAGATTAAATTCAAACCCCCGTCTTCACATCTTTCTTCAACTCTATCATAGAGGTTTTGCTCAAATCGATAGTTTATGAAGTGTCTGAAATTTTCCGAAACAGGATGTCTGACTCTGAGGACGAGTTTCAAGACAAACTCTACAGCATCTCACAGATTCGGGTGAGACCGGCTGAGTTTAAAATCACACAGTGTGTGGAGGACAGTTTCGGGAGTGAAATGGCACATCTGAAGAGGGAAAACGAGAGCCTGAAGTTGTAATTGCAGTTGTGGGAGAAGGAGTCAGGAGCAGGAGGAGATCTGGGACAAACAGAACGTGTTGGACACATGCTTCCCTGTGACGTCACTTCAGAAATAAAAGAAGAAATGGACACAAAACTGGAGCTGTCAGGTCAGTGCAGTGTCTTGTATGAAGTCTGTGTGTGTTTAAAAACAGTGTATTTAACTTCCTCACTGGTGAAGAAATATAGTGGAGAGATGAAGAACGAAGTGAGATAGACTTGTGTGATACAGCAACAGGATTCTTTACTGGAAACTGAACTGTTGTTGTCCGGTTATGGTGCTGAAAACATCTGTAATACAGCAACAGGGCTGAAAAGAGCATGTTTAGACTCCATAATCGCATCATTGGATCAGCGTCTTTAGCTAAACTTCAGTTATATTATTTTGTTTTACGTTGTTTGTAAATTCAGATTGCAAGCACATAATGTAAAACAATATTTTGAGTTATTTGGTCTGCAATAAATCTGAAGGTAAAAATAAAACGCAATAGTTGTACAACCAAATCATTCTCTATAAATTAGCATCAATACCGACATTATTGTATTTGTATTATAATTATATACATAAATTATATCAATAAATATAAATATAAATGTGTATTGTGTATGTATTAACGCCTCTCTCTTAGTGTAGTATTAATGTAATATAGTATCCAGTCAATCAGTGTGTCTATATTATCTTAGTCCCAGTGACACATTTAGCCAATGTCCGCCTGGAATTTCCTCCCCCTTAAACATTTGTTATATCTCTGCAGCAGAACATAACAGGAGCCTGGTTCAGGTCTTAAATTGAAGGTAACCCCCTTGGCTTTGAGTGTGAACAGTCAAATTTCTTATATTTCCTAATGTGTCCACTCAGCAGACAAACATGAGAAAAAAAAGCAGGCAAAAATGTTTTTTGGGACTTCAGAAGTCAGAGTTTTCAACTATATGCATGTAAAAAGGGCTGGGAATGATTTGAAAACCTTGTTCTAGGTGACTACTAGCTTGGATAAAAATCTGGGACAAATTGATCAATTCGAAAAAATTCTACATCATGTTTTGTGAAGATTGGACCTGGAATGAAATTTCACGCCTATAATAAACAATCATAAAAATATTGAAAATAATAAGAATAAAAACCATTGCAATTGCTATATAAACCTTTAGAGACTGCTAGAGAGCCTTTATCTGCTGTTATACAATGAAAAAAACCTCAGAGTTTCCTTCTGGTGTGAAAAAAAGGAGCACTGATAAGAAACTGATAAAAAATTGATTACCCCTTCTGAGTCAATGATTGACAGCTTAAAGGCAGGCAGAATACAGTCTGAGGCTTCTAGAGGAAGTCTTACCCCCGAAGGGCTCTGAATGGCTGAAAATACAATAAATGACGGTGCTTTTTACCAGTCAGATCGCCTTTTTTCTGGCTGTCCTGCTTCAAACATTTACTACAGTCAATAATGTTCAATAGCCTCCAGGTCTGGAGATAAGCTAGTCTGGGCTACTGTGGATATATTTCATGCTTATTAAAAGAATTTATCTTTTAATAAGGTAAAAACATGGGATATATATATTTTTGTTTTTGCTGGTTTTTGCTTTTGCTGTCTTGTTTCGCTGGCTTATTGATTGCGTTATCGATGCATATTGGAAGTTTGGAAGTGCATCATCAGATAAAAAGTGACTTTGTGATCGATTGTCTTGGTTTTTTAAAAAAACACACTTTTTTTTAAAGCTCCGGTTGTTCTTTTTCAATTGATAACATGGTTTTGTGTTTGTTTTGGTAAAAAAATGATTAAAAATTACAAAGGAGTCAAAGGTAGATATTGTTTTACACCAGGGACGTGTACGACCACGATGAGGATAGCACACGTTTGGCCTTATGGAAGTTCTAATGCAATTTCTAAAAGTGGTTTTGTGAAAAACAATTTTTACGCTTTTTGATTAATAAAAGGTTTTCAGTAAGGTTTTGTTGTTTTGGTGATGCAAAATAATGAAGTGAGATTGTACTTTTGAGGCAAGTTTTTTCTGGAAAAGGTGGCGTATATGTCCAGGATTAAGAGGTCAATACATCAGTGATAATGAGCTGTAGTGTCCAGTCAGCGTTTATGTATTAACCTCTCTCAGTGCAGTTTTAATGTACAGTAGTGTGTAGTAAGTGTGTCCGTATTAAACTCTCTCTCATATATCAGTGTTAATGTACTGTAGTGTCTGATCAATGTTTATGTATTAACCCCTGTCTCTTTCATTGCAGTGTTAATGTACTGTAGTGTCCTGTCAGTGTTTTTATATTAACCTCTCTTTCATTGCAGTGTTAATGTACTGTAGTGTTCAGTCTGACAGTGTGTCTATTAGGGGTGGGAATCTCTAGGCACCTCTCAATTCGATTTGATTTCGATTCAGGGTGCCACGATGAGTTCTCGATGCATCTTGATTTTTTTTCTCTATACATGCTGTTTTGTTTTTCTTACTGTGTGACTACTTGCTGCTTTAGAAACATAGAAACATAGAAAATGCAAAACACTTGGCTGAGTTTATTTCCATTATCTTTTATTGACTCAATATAGTAACAAATGAGCCAACAGGCAGGTTACACGTGTCATCATATTTTCCAGTATTGTAAAGAGTCAACAAGAGAAAGAAATGTGTGCCTGTAGTAGCATCCATGGTTTAAAATAACATGGACTTCAGCGTGTCCCAATTCACTTAACATAAAGGTGCTCCTATTTATACATTTCTTTTCAAACCAGATCTTCCTGTTAGATAGACCCCCCCCCCCCCCAACAAAAATATGTTTTGTATCAAAACATTCTGTTCTGTAGTGTATCAAAATCAAGAATGGCTTTCAGACAAAATATATAAAAATCTCTAGAACCTCTCATACAAAACAAGATTTTCTGTAAAACATATAAAAAAATAAATAATTGAGAAATGAAATTAAAGGCCACAATAAAATAATAATATTGCATGGAAGTGCATCATTGCAATATGTTTAGTTGGTGACTGCTGGAATGTGTAAGTTATTGTGTAAGAACAGGAGCTGGTCTGCATGCTCTGGTGTAACTCTACTGTACTGTGTTGTAACTATATCCCCTGCAGTGGAGAAAACACTCTTGCTGAGACGGTATGTTTTACCTCAACTCCAGTGTTTGCAACATTAAGTGAAAGCCTGTGTTTTCAACAGTGGAGTAAAGGGCGCAAATCTTTTACGGTAAAACTTGCTATAGACCTGGTGAGTTGTTTCGCAGTTTCTGAACTATGTGGATGCTTTGACATTTGCTCCTGGGTGATTACGCATGTTCGTTTTGTTCCTGAAATATTTTATCTTAGTATGACACAGCTTGCACACTGCATGGCTCTTATCCATTTCATTTTTACCTTTTACTTCATGAAATCCAAAATGTGCCCATAAGATGGCTTTCCAAGTAGAAGGTGCAGGCCAGAGTTTGTCCATCTTCACAAACCTGGTAGCTTAGCTTAGTTTAAATGTAAGCATGGCGCACTTGTTAACCTATACATCTTTACGTTTCACCACACAGTTAGTTTAGTCTTAAGCCCCAAAAATTAAACCATTATTATTTGCTCTATCTGTCCTTTACTTTACATTGTATTGTTTTTAATTTGAAATGTTTAGTACTGTGCATATTAAAAAATAAAATAAAACATTTATTATGGAGTGCATCGATGCAGAGTCGTACAAGGGAGAATCTTGATGCATCAAAGAATAGATTTTTTTCCCACCCCTAATGTCTATATGAAACCCATCTCTCTAAATGCAGTGTTAATGTACTGTCCAGTAAGTGTTTATGTATTAAACTATCTCTCGCAGTGCAGTGTTAATGTACTATAGTGTTCAGTCAGACAGTGTGTCTATATTAACCGCTCTCTCTGTCATTGCAGTGTAAATGTACCGTAGAGTCCAGTCTGTATTAACCCCTTGCTGGGTTAATGTACTTTAGTGTCCAGTCATTGATTGTGGCTGTATTAAACTTTCTCTCTCAGTGCAGCGTTTAGATACTATAGTGTACAGTCAGTGCGTTTGCAAACCTCTCTCTCTCTCTCACTGTAGTTATAATGTGCTGTAGTGTCCAGTCAGTCAGTGTCTGTATTAACACCCCACCCACTCAGTGCAGTGTTAGTGTCCTGTAGTGTCCAGTCAGTGTGTCTCTATTAACACCTGTCTTTCAGTGTAGTGTTAATGTACAGATGCAGCCATTCAAAATGGGTGAGGTATTTCGCGGCATACCGCGACACGCCCACCAGGGTATCACGCGGTTCACGTGTGTCACGTGACTAACTATCCGGCGTCGCCTTGTAAAACCGCCAGGGGGAGCTTAACCTCTCATGTACAGCATTTGAGACTTTAATTTTGAACTGTGTATTACAGCATGTTAATCATCAGTCATTAAAATGTTGGTATATTTTATGAAAGCAAGATTGCTCAGTTGGACAAAAGTACACAACCTACCTTTATCAGAAATATTTATGCATCAAAGCCTTTACTGAAGATATTACTAATAGTATTAATAATGGATGACTTTGGACAAGCTGTATACTCAAAGTATAATTTCTTTAGCACATTTGTACAAGCACTTACATTACTTTGTCAGGCATTTTGTTTTACTTCAACGGGCATAAAAACTTCCTTGCTTTTAACAGGGTGTTTCATAATTTCTAACTACGAAAATGATTTAAAATGCGACACCTATCATTCAACTAGAGCTTAAAATATCACAAGGATCCTCAAGAGCACAGCAAAGAGTGTATTAAAAGACACTTGTATTTATCAACGCTTTCTTTTCCGTATACCAGATTTTATGGAACCACTTCAGAGTCGAATCGGCACTTTAAAGAAAAAAATACACACCAGCATTCCATTTCTCCCTAAACATTGTAAGCTTCGAAGTCTTTAACTAACGTGATACCGGAGTCAACAAGCATACTTTTAGAATTTGATTAAAAGGGAATTTAATATGGAATCGCGTATCTCAAGAATTTAATAACGGTATGATTATATCCGTGTACTGTGACAGGGCTGTGTAGGGCTGTTTCGCCTGCCTGCTCATGCAAGCTGTCTTGTAGCCTACTGGTCTAGGTGAGTGACTAACAACGCACAGGTTGTGTGGTTGAATCCAGCTGGTGCTGGACTTTTCATTTTAACAAACATTTCTTCGAAAAAATAGGTAAGCGATATTATGGACAATCAATTGACTTTTATATTTCAGAATATCGCAACATGATCGATATTTGCGATATTTTGAACATATCTTCCCTTCTGACAGCGGTACCTGCTTCTATTGTGTGTGTGTGCAACAGAGTAAATTTTGATAGAGAAATGGAGGCTGGACAGTATGCGTTACAATATAAACATTTATATTGATTTAAATCGTGTTCTGATTTAAATCACAAACGCGTGTTTAATTATGTGTTTTTTAATCATAATCAGGCTAATGCAGTTCTACATTTTCTGTATGAACCAGCTTAGAGGTTCATACAGAAAGACAGCTTGTGTTTAAATTGAGTGTAAGGTAATTTATGCTTCTAAAGTCATGGTCAGCATTTATTATTGTACTGTGCTGTAAACGTTTTCTGTGCCTAGTCACATTATTTTATAGCGTTTTAATTGCGTTATTAAATCCGGTGGCGCTGTGTTAGTTTCCTGACTCACATTATTTAAACTGCGACACTGATCATTCATCTCTAAATAAACTTTATTTTATATAGCGTTTTAAGCGAATAGGTAATTAGATTGCTCATAAACCTAATCGCTTTTTCTACATAAACACAGCGTGATTGCTATCTGAAAATGCTTTTCCTTTATTTTTAAAGTAGGCTCAGATTTCAACTATAGATCGTATTATTATAAACTTTCTTGGAAAAATGTATTTTATGTAAACCATGTTTGCTATTAATTCATTTAGGGCTAAAATACGTTCATTGTCTTCCAATCGAGTCGAGTTGACATTGGGAGCCTGCCACACCCGGACTGTTAAACCAACGAATTAGCACGTCAAAGCCCATTGAGCCAGTATTGGCTTTAGTATTCCCCTCTTCTCCCCTCAATTCAATTCAATTCAAGGTGTTTTATTTGCATGACAGATGGGTACAAGCAGTGTTGGGTATGTATATTGTAACGCTTACGGCAGACAGGCACTGTGTAAGAGCCGACGCACCAGAGCAGCGCACCAAGGGAGCGTCTGCATTTATAACTTAGTTTTTAAAATTAGTCAAGCAATACGAAGCATCTCCTTTTACTTAGTGCCTGAGCATACTGCAACGCTTGTGAAGTCCATAAACGATATTAATTTTGGAACTTAAACATACAGTATATGGCTGGTCTCGGTACTTTAAAGAAAACATACACACCAGTATTCCATTTCTCCCTAAACATTTTAAACATCGAAGTCTTTAACTAACGCGATACCGTAGTCAACAAGCATACTTTTAGAATTTGATTAAAAGGGAATATAATATGGAATCGCGTATCTCAAGAATTTAAAGAAAAGACAATCGCAAACTCGTTTTCAATAAAGTTCTTTTATTCATTCAGCAGTTTGTGAGAGGGACATCCAGACGTGGTCCACCCCCAGTAAATTTCAAAAGTCACAAGATTTCGAAACACGAGGGTGGCGTAGCGGTCGGCTCTTGCTTTCCCGTCTATGCCGATGCACTGCAAGTACAACCCCCCCTCAATCTCCTGGGTGATGGGTAGCAGTTGGACATCTGGGAGAATTATTCGTCCCACTGGCGTCTGTGAATTCTGCTGTGCTTCCTGGGGGGAGATAGGCGGCGGGGACAGCATCAACAGATTCCTGCGCGGTGGTGAACTGAGAGGCCGGGATGGAGTGTCCTGAGGTGGTGTGTGCTCTGCGGGGGGCAGAGCTTCCGCCAGGCATTGCAACCTGCGCGGCGGGGAGAGGCACTTTTCGGGAGACAGCTGCTCAACTGTTTGACTGCTGGAACATACTGTCTCCTTCCTCTGCATTTTCAGGAGTGTCTCTAGCCTCCCAATCCTCCCCAGTAATGCATCGTACTGCTCCCGCTGCTGCCGAAATGTCTCCATACAGGTGCTGCTTCTACAGGTTGGCACCCTGGCCAGTGGCCGAGAGCAGAGACCCACGGCCTGTGGCAAAATAACATAATTCATGTAAGAAATAAAGTCACACTGTAGTATTCATCAGTTGCGGAACATAAGTCAAAATAAACTTTTCTTTTTTTCCGTCTTACCGCTTTCTTTTTTACTGTCCTGGTGGTAGAGCGTTTGGCCCGTGCGGTGTTTTCTTGAAGAACAGGCTACGAAGAAATAATTATAATTGAATTTAAAATTCAAAAAGGCAATAATACCTTGTAATATGCGCTGTAATTGCGTATTTCAGATGAAGTCTGCTGTATTTGCTTACCCTTCGCTCTTTGGAAGCTGGGGCGGCAGAAGCACCCCGTCTCTACGGTGAGGTGCGCTGACAGCTGTGTGGTGTGGCGCAGTTGTGGCCTGGCACGGTGAAGTGCGCTGGCAGCTGTGTGATGCAGTGGTGGCCGGGCACGGTGAGGTGCGCTGACAGCTGTGTGGTGTGGCGCAGTTGTGGCTTGGCACCGTGAAGTGCGTGGTCGGTACCCGACCACCACTGCATCACACAGCTGCCAGAGCACCTCACCGTGCCAGGCCACCACTGCATCACATAGCTGCAAGCGCACCTCACCGTAGTAATTTTGAAAGCCACTGAGACATCAGGTACTACTGTTGTATTTATGAAAAAGAAACAAAACAAAAAACATACTAACAACTGTGCAATCCTACTCCTTAGTTAATACATTTTATTATTCATAAACAGTTAACTTTGTTAGCAAAATATTTTGAATTTTATTTAACCCTATTTTTTCTTTAGTTTTGTATTTAACTTATTATATGATAGTCAGACTTAATGTATATTTGAACAATGAAAATATATTTTTACAAGATTTTACATTAAGCACTTAAAATTAATATGGTTAATAATAGTAAACTGTAACATGCTGTAACAAGATCGGTTAAACTGCGAAGAAAATACTTTCAGAGAAAATGTTTCAGGTGTGAAGAACATAGATCTCCAATGCAATTTCAACCAAACCTGTTCCCACACACCCTGCCCCCACTACCATTAGAATATACACAAACATTTTAGCGTTTCATTCTGAGCAGAAGACCCTCACACCTGAAGAGTGCTGGCTGTGACGAATTAAACCGGTTTTACAGGTTTCAATCACAGACCATGTGACATGGTAGTCAGGAAACTACAGTAACACCGTATTTGATAACGCTATAAAAACGCTATAAAATAATGTGACTTGGCACAGAACAAGTTTACAGCACAGTACAAAAATAAATGCTGACCATGACTTTAGAAGCATAAATTGCCTTACACTCAATTTAAACACAAGCTGTCTTTAGCCCTCTAAGCTGGTTCATACAGAAATGTAGAGATCCAAGCTCAGAACACACAGCTTCATTAGCGAATACATATGCAGGACAACTAGAGAAGACGTTTTACAGAGGATGGATTTTTAGAAACATCCCATCAGACATCCCATCATATTCACAACGTGAAATCTAGAAAATAATATTACGTAACCAAAATCCGCAATATGGAAACAGAACCTGTGTAATTGTTGATAGATGATGTACTCGTAACATTTTTTCAAGACGAACTACAACATTTAAAAAATGACTTGTATGTACTTGATATCTCTAATCAATCCACGGGTTCCAGCACAAAACGAAACTAAAACACATACCGTTTCGCGCTTCTTATTAGTTGCTCAAAAGTAATTTGACCGTATGAAATGCATAATATAAACCTAGAAACATATACGTGAGCAGTACTTAAGCACTTTAGTATCGGTGTTAAGACATACCTCTCAAATACTGTAAATCAAGTTAAAAATAATTAGATATGAATATTCAATACTTAAACGGGCACAGTTAAGACATTAAATATACATATACATACTGTATACAGTCCAGTTTGCATACGGTAATATGTTTATGTTACGCGATTAAAAAATAAATAAATAAAAATGAAAAGTCCAGCACCAGCTGGTTTCAAACACACAACCTGCCAGTTGGTAGTCACGCACCTAGACCAGTAGGCTACAAGACAGCTTGCATGAGCAGGCAGCCGAAACAGCCCTACAAAGCCCTGTCACAGTACACGGATATAATCATACCGTTATTAAATTCTTGAGATACGCGATTCCATATTATATTCCCTTTTAATCAAATTCTAAAAGTATGCTTGTTGACTCTGGTATCACGTTAGTTAAAGACTTCGAAGCTTACAATGTTTAGGGAGAAATGGAATGCTGGTGTGTATTTTTTACTGTATGTTTACGTTCCAAAATTAATATCGTTTATGGCCTTCACACGCGTTACAGTATGCTCCTATTCTTTTTATGCTCAGCTACTAAGATTTCCCTTCAGTGGTAAAATTCAATATCTACAACGGGCACAGTAAAGACATTTATAGTAAGTCTTTCTACGACAGACCAACGGACCACGAGTGCCCCTGTCGGTCAACCAATCACGTACCTCGGTATTTTGCGTCACCGCACGTCAGGATGCACGACGCCGTAGCCAATTACCTCCGGTACGTGTCTGTACCGCGCACTTTGAATGGCTGCATCTGTACTGTAGTGTTTAATCAGTGTGTGAATATCGTCTAGTCCTCTGTGCTGGTCTGTCTATAAAATCTCTGTGGATTGAGGTGAAAGGTTTCTGCTGCTTTCACTTCCTGCTTTTAGAAAAAGGCTTATTCTGTCTGAATTTGCAGGAAAGTTTAAGGACAAAGTGTTCTGCCCGGTTTCTGTTGTTTTTGTGCTGCTCTGTGTCTGAAGTGTTTTCTGTTCTTTCTGTAGAATGATTTGTACTAAAGAGTTGACTACAGAAACTGCAGTTCCATATCCGCTTTTCTGTTGTCTGTGGCTGAATTCTTCCTTTTTTTGCTGCTGGATTCAGAACCTCACCAAGTTCAAATTCAATTTTATTGTCATTATACTCATACACAGGTATATGGTATAACGAAATGCTATTTAGCTAGCTCTCAGATAGTAGTACAAAAAAACCCCAACGATACGATTGTGTAAGGAAAGAAAGACGGAGACAATAGACAACGTGCAAAACAACCACAGCAATGTGAAAAACTAGAAAAGGTAACTGGAAATGTGCAAAACAACAACAGTTGGACAAAATCCTACATCACAGGATAAAATAAAAGGTACAAAATTATGGGGAGTGGACATCTTGACATGTGAGGTGGAGTTAGGTTTCCATGTGCATTTTAGTTTTGCTTAAGAGAGAAGGGTTCAGATCGTAGGTGAGAGAGGCTGGGAGTTTAAAAGTTTGATAGTGCGGGGGGTAAAAACTGTCTCTGGTAGTCCGGGCTTGAATGCTGTTTTCTGTTTTCCAGATGGTAGAATGTCAAACAGTATGTAGCTGGGGTGTGTGGGATCTTTGATGATGCTTAGAGCTTTTGCTCAAGCACCGTCTGTCATAAATGTCATGGGAGAGCAACCCCAGTGATGGACTAGACAGTTTTGACCACCAGCTGTAGATCTTGCGGTCAGCAATACTGCAGTTGCCATACCACACTGTGATGCAACCTGTCAGTATGCTTTCTGTAGTGCATCTTTAAAATTTTGTGAGGATCTGGGGAGATATCTTTCTTCAATCATCTTAGGAAGTACAGACCCTATTATGCTTTTTCTTAATCAGACAAGTGGTGTTGAGAGACCATGTGAGGTCCTCTGTGATATGGACGCCAAGGAATTTGATATTACTGACCCTTTCCACTTCAGTCCCATTGATGTGGATAGGGGCCTGCCTGTTTTGCAGTTTTCTAAAATCAATGGTCGGCTGAGGTTGTTGTCTTTACACCACGTTGTAAGGAGATTGACCTCCTCCCTGTAGGTCCTCTCATCATTGTCTGTGATCAGACCTACAACTGTGGTGTCATTGGCAAACTTGGTGACGGATTTGGTGTTATGTTTGGCCTTGCAGTCATGGGTGTAGAGGGAATAGAGCATTGGACTAAGCACACAACCCTGGGGGACCCCAGTTTTCAGAATTAGTGTGCCGGAGGTGTGGTTTCCAAGCCTGACAGCCTGGAGACTGATTGTCAGAAAGTCAATAATCCAGTTGCAGAGGGTGGTGTCAAGACCCAGTGCACTGTGTTTCTTGACTAGTTTCTCCTGGAAGATGGTGTTAAAAGTTGAGCTGAAGTCAATGAATAGTAGTCTTGAGTATGTTTTCTTTTTATCCAGATGGGATATGGCAGTGTGTTCATGCCATTGGGCAGTAATCATTAAGGCATTCAGGTGAGTAGCTGTGTCAGCATGCATAGTCTGCAAAGGAACAAGTTAAAGGTTTATTCCATGCTGAAAAGAGAAGAGAGAAAACACAACGTTTCAGCTGTGAAGCCTTCTTCAGGTGTGAGAAAGACAGAGCAGACAGCAAAGATTAAATAGCACATAAGAACAAAAGCTGGGAGAGGGAACGGGGGGAGAGAAGCAGAGAGGCCACTCAGGAAGTGCAATGTGGAGAGGGGTGAAGAAAGGTGATGAAGTCAAAACCGGCATGAGAATAGAGAAGATTACACGAAAATAAATTGGTTATTGAGAGAAGGGGGAAGGTGTGAACCTAGTTTCAGGATGAGTTTAATTTCTGTAGTCTTTCTGCTATGGGAGTTGAGAAACCCTTCTTTGAGAACACAGACGGAGAGATTAGTGTGGTCGTGGCCGTCAGAGGTGAAATGAGAAACAATGGGCTTGGAGAGATCTTTAATCTTCACAGCCCTGACGTGTTCTCTGAAGCGGTCTCCGAGTCTCCTTCCTGTTTCTCCAATGTAGATGGCTTTCCTTAGGTTACGAAGACTATGCAGCGACGACATCGACTTCGAGAACCAAGCCCTCGAAATGTACTCATTTTTTATCAACAGAGGATATCCCAGCAGTGTGATTGACAGGGCCCTTGCCCGAGCCAAAAACACCCCCCGGACCATCAACCCGATCAGGAACTCCCGCCGTAACAACCGCATTCCCTTGGTGCTTCCTTACCACCCTAACACACTTCCTATCCCCAGGACCATTAACCAGAATTTTTCCATCCTACAGGATGATCCCTCCATTGGGGCCCTCTTTTCTGATCGCCCTATAATCTCATATCGCCGACCACCTAATCTGCGTAACCTCCTTGTTCACAGCTCCCTTGACCGCCCTCAACAACCATCCACACCAGGCACTTTCCCTTGCAACAGAGCTCGCTGTATCACCTGCAAGTACACAGCCACCACCACACTCATTCAAGGCCCCTCAGGACAATTCCGGATCACCCAGACAGCATCTTGTACCTCCAGCAACCTTATTTACTGTATCTCTTGCAGTAAATGCCCAGCCATCTACATTGGAGAAACAGGAAGGAGACTCGGAGACTGCTTCAGAGAACACGTCAGGGCTGTGAAGATTAAAGATCTCTCCAAGCCCATTGTTTCTCATTTCACCTCTGACGGCCACGACCACACTAATCTCTCCGTCTGTGTTCTCAAAGACGGTTTTCCGAACTCATACATCAGAAAGACCACCGAAACTAAAATTATTCTGCAGTTAGGATCACACATTCTCCCTTCCCTTAACGACAGATTACTGTTCTTTTAAATTTTCTCCATTCATTGGAAGTTTCATTTCACACCTCTCTGCACCCATTCTGACTTCACACCTCTTGATTGGCCTCTCTTTCTGTCCCCTGCTCCCGCCTCTCACTCCTCCTCCCTCCCAACCTTTGTTCTCCCGCTACTTTACCTTTGCCTACTGCCCTGTCTCTCTCACACCTGAAGAAGGCTCCACGGCCGAAACGTTGTGTTCTCTTTCTTCTTTTTTTCAGCATGGAATAAACCTATTACTTGTTCCTTTGCAGCCTACGCATGCTGACGCAGCTACCCACCTGAACTACTATGTTGTTAGATATGTATTTGCAGGTAATGCAGCGAGTTCTGTTGCAGGGGAAGGTGCCTGGTGGGGATGATTGCCAATTGTAGTCAAGGAAGCTGTGAACAAGACATTTATGTAGATTGGGTGGTCGGCAGTAAGAGATGATTGGGTGGTCAGAAAAAAAGGAACCGATGGAGGGATCATGCTGTAAAATGGAGTAGTTGTTAATAATGGTCCGGGGGGTAGAAAGTGTGTTAGAGTGGTAGGGAAGCACCAAAGGAATGCGGTTGTGAGACCAGGAGGTCCTGATTGAGTTGATGATCCGAGGGCATGTCACTGTGGTTTTCTTTGGTATTGGGATGATGGTGTTGTGTTGAAGCAGGTGGGGACTACAGCTTGGGCCATGTTGAAAATGTCTGTGAATACACCTGCTAGTTGATTGGTGCAGGTTCTGAGGACGCGACAGGGTCCTACAGCCTTTCGTGTGTTCACTTTTAGCAGAGATCTCTTCATCTCATTTGCAGACAGCAAGAGCACCTGTCCAGCTGTGGAGGGTTCAGCTCTGTTGACTGGTTCTGTGTTGCTGGCTTCAAACCGAGCATAAAAGGTGTTGAGCTCGTTAGACAGGGAGGCATCATGGGCAGATGCACAGATGTTCTTCCTTTTGTAGACTGTGAGGGCCTGCATACCTTGCCACATGTGCCCTGGGTCATTAGTGCTGAAGTGTTCTTCTAATTCCTGTTTGAGTGTGCTTTTTGGATGTTTAAAACTGTTCTTTAGATTTGATCCTGGCTGACTTGAGTTCTGATTTATTGCCCAATTTGAATGCTGCATCCCTTGCTTTGATTAAGATGTGAATCTCACGGTTCACCCATGGTTTCTGGTTAGGAAAAGTTCTTATTTGTTTTGTGAGTGTAACATCATCGAAGATTTCCTGATGTAGCTAGTGACTGATGATGCATATTCCTGTATGTCAGTGTGTGATCTCTGTGTGGCTTCCTCTTTAAACACATCCCAATCAGAGACCAGGACAGAGACTTGGATGAAATCTGCTTTCTTATGAGTGTTGTGGTTTTATCATCATTATTTTCAGTTCCTTTTCACATTATATGTGTTCAGACAGCTCAAGTGTTTTTGACTCTTTGGTATACATTAAGTTTGAAAATTGGCTTTAACAACTTAATTTAGACACAGGTATTAGATGATATTTCTTTGCTATCTCAGGTTTAAATTTAAAGCTTTTGTGTGAGTATTATTTCCTTTTGAGCACTACTCTAAGCCCACGTTAAAGGTCTTGTTCTCTTGTCTTATGTGTTCAGGCTCAGAGGCCAGTGCTGTCCCTGATGTTGGGGAAAGGGCTCCTCTTGAACAGCAACACAGTGTTGAGGAGAAGGCCTCCAATCTGATGCAGGAGACAGAGCTCACTGCTGCAGAAGGGAAAGAGAAACTCAGAGAGCAACGCACAAAGAGCAGACAGAGTGGCGAGCATCTGGACTCTGTGCACATGATAAAGACAAAGCCTAGGAGTGAGACACATGGACTCTTAGCATTTACAGAGAAGATGAATAATCTGGACACCAAGAATATTGAAGAACATTGTAATGAACTTAACTGTGTCTCTGTACAAGAGCTCAAAGAAGAAGTGGTTGTGTTTAATCTTACAGAGCAGGACATGGAGCCCCAATTGATTGACACTTCAGAGAAGCATACTGAGGGGCATGATGGAGAGAACACAGCTCATTTTCAGCAGATGGAGCAAGATCATTACTAGGAACATTTGCAGAGTGAGAAACCACAGCGAGACCAGATAATGAGGAAGAATCACTTGAGTCCTCACTCAGATGGAAGGGACAAACTGTCATTCCAGGATGGACAAGAGCAGCATTTTTTTAATCTAGCACTTCAAAACCCTACCAGAGCCTTCACACAGGAGAGAGACCGTTCCCTTGCAGGGAGTGTGGAAAAGGTTTTAAATACATAGGCAACTTAATAACCAACCAGGGCATTCACACTGGAGAGAGACCTTTCTGCTGTAGTCAGTGTGGGAAGAGATTTAATCAGTCAAGCAACTTAAAAAGCCACCAGCGCACTCACACAGGAGAAAGACCATTCAGCTGCAGTCAGTATGGGAAGAGTTTTAGTCGATTAGACACTTTAAATTGCCATAAGCACACGCACACCGGAGAGAAACTGTTTTCCTGCAGTCAGTGTGGGAAAAGTTTTTATAATTCAAGCAACTTGGAAACTCACCAGCGCACTCACACAGGAGAAAGACCATTCAGCTGCAGTCAGTGTGGGAAGAGTTTTAGTCGATAAGACACTTTAAATTGCCATAAGCACACGCACACCGGAGAGAAACCGTTTTCCTGCAGTCAGTGTGGGAAAAGTTTTTTTTATTCAAGCAACTTGGAAACTCATCAGCGCACTCACACAGGAGAAAGACCATTCAGCTGCAGTCAGTGTGGGAAGAGTTTTAATCAGTCAAGTGTCTTAAAATCACACCTTCGCACTCACACAGGAGAGAGACCATTCAGCTGTAGTCAATATGAGAAGAGTTTTATTCGGTCAAATGACCTAAGAAGGCACCAGCGTGTTCACACAAGAGAAAGACCTTTCATTTGTAGTCATTGTGGGAAGTGCTTTAGTTTTTCAAATTCCTTAAGAGTCCACCAGCGCCTTCACACAGGAGAGAAACCATTCTGTTATAGTCAGTGTGGGAAGAGTTTTATTGTGCCAAGTGACTTATATATATGGCAACACTGTAAGGATCATGTTTTTCGACTTCTCCAGTGCCTTCAATACCATCCAGCCCTTAGTTTTAAGGAGGAAGCTGGAGGAGATACAAGTTGATGCCTCCATGACCTCGTGGATCACTGACTACCTAACAGGCAGACCACAGTCGGTGAGACTTCAGAGCTGTGTGTCTGAACAGGTAGTGAGTAACACAGGGGCACCTCAAGGGACAGTTCTTTCTCCAATCCTCTTCACCCTCTGTACTTCGGACTTTAAGTACAATTCAAAGTCATGCCACCTGCAGAAGTTCTCAGATGACTCTGCAATTGTGGGATGTATCAAGGGTGAGCAGGAGGAGGAGTACAGAGGACTGGTCAGCAGCTTTGTGGAGTGGTGTTGGGTAAACCACTTGGAACTGAATGTAACAAAGACAAAGGAACTGGTGGAAGATTTCAGGAGGAAAAAGGTCAAACCTACTCCTGTCTATATCCATGGGAGTGGCGTGGAGATGGTGGACTCATACAAGTACCTGGGAGTCCACATCGACGATAGACTGGAATGGGCTTAGAACATCGAGGCCATCTATAAGAAGGGACAGAGCCGACTTTGCTTCTTGAGGAGGCTCAGGTCCTTCATTGTATGTAGTAAGATGCTACATATGTTCTATCAGTCGGTGGTAGCGAGCGCCATTTTCTATGCAGTGGTATGCTGGGGCCTTGGGATTAGAGCAGTGTATTCTAAAAGCTCATCAGAAGAGCAAGCTCTGTCATTGGGTTTGACCTGGACCCCTTGGAGGTAGTGGCTGAGAGGAGAATGGTGTCCAAACTAGAGGCCATCATGGACAACATCTCCCACCCCCTCTATGACAGGCTTGTAGAAATGAAGAGCACGTTCAGCAATAGATTGATTCATCCACGGTGCGACAGGGAGCGCTACAGGAGGTCATTCTTACCTTCTGCCATAAGACTGTACAACGCATCCACCTTGCGTCTGGGCAGAGGCAACATTGACAATGACCTGTTTCTGGACTGAACGCATCTACACATCTACTGCTACACCTGTTCTCTTTCTTTTCCCGTTTACAACCGTTTTTTGTGCAATATATGCCAGGGACCCGTGCAATACATTTATATTTATATTTATATCTATATCTATATTTACATCTATATTCATATTTATATGTGTGATACGAATTTAAGTAAATGTCTTTACTGTGCCCGTTTTAGCATTGAATATTTATATGGAATTTTACCAATGAAGGGAAATCTTAGTAGCTGAGCATAAAAAGAATAGGAGCATACTGTAACGCGTGTGAAGGCCATAAACGATATTAATTTTGGAACATAAACATACAGTATATGGCTGGTCTCGTTACTTTAAAGAAAACATACACACAAGTATTCCATTTCTCCCTAAACAATTTAAGCTTCGAAGTCTTTAACTAACGCAATACCGGAGTCAACAAGCATACTTTTAGAATTTGATTAAAAGGGAATATAATATGGAATTGTGGATCTAAAGAAATTAATAACGATATAATTATATTCATGTACCGCAACACAAGAATAGTACACCCTGTACATTGTCTGTTGGTAATGTTTCTGTAGTGCTTTTTCAGCACTCTGCATGCGACCTTGCCGGTGGTGCTGTGGGTTAGGTTCCTGACTCCCATGTCATACTGTGTTTGAATCCTGCTGGAGCCATGAATTTTTTTTTAACAAACATTTCTTTGAAAAAATTAAACATTTCCCTGGGTCAGAGATTAAATAAAACCTCACTCGCACCAAACAAATTTATATTTCTAAATATCACAACATGATCGATTTTAAGTCATTTTAATAACAATGAATAGTCATCTAGGCATTACAGTATAAACATTTATATTGATTTAAATCGTGTTTAAATCGTCTTTATTTAAAACCCATAAATCAAGCTGATACTGTTTAGACTTTTAATTATTTAAAACTGTATTACAACAGCACAATGCACAATGCAACGTAAATCACTATCTTTGTCTTCTGCGTAATAATGTTCACCTCTCTGTCCAGCAAATTAACAATAGTAATAATAATGAACTTTATTGTATATGGCGCCTTTAAAGCTGGCTCCTCAAAGCGCTTTACAGGATAAAAACAATAACAACAATACTGTTAGGCTGGGCAAACGATTTTTTTAAAAAGAAATACAAAATGAGATATAATGATGTGTTCTGACTTAGACATTAATGAAGAGCATAACACGTGGGCGGCCAGCAGGAGTGCTGGCTGTGACGAATTAAACCGGTTTTACAGGTATTTTCAAAGCAGAAGGGGGCGAGATTTCCAGCGAAAGACACCTCCCCCCTTCAAAACCAAGGAAGTACGGAACTTACTAGTTAAGCTAGGCTCCTCAATGAAATCACTTTAACATGCTAATGCGTTGGTGTAACATTCCAGGCGAGGCAAGCTTCTAATGTCAACTCGACTACGGCGAAAGGAACCCTTCTTTCATTGGAAGACAATGAACATATTCTAGCCCTAAATGAATTAATAGCAAACATGGTTTACATAAAATGCACTTTTCCAAGAAAGTTTAGCCTTTGTCACTAATTAAATCACTAAATAAAGACATAAATAAAGAAATCTTAAGATTTTTAAAATACATGACTTTGCTAAAATTTATTTAAAAATAAAAATGATTACAAACGCCAGAGAGAGAACAGGGGAGGGATGTTGTTTTGCATAAGGGGCTATGGAAATGAGGTCTATTTGGGAATGTGGAGTTACATGTTCTGGCTGTTTGTGAATTATCATTGTTGAGTATGGAGTGTTGAGGCAAAATGCAATTTAGTGCTTTCTGGCAAGAGGAGACCCCCAAATTAATAATGTAACATGCTATTGTTTGTGCATGTAACTGTATACTGTTAGTAGTAGTATAAAGCGACACCTTTCGTCAAACTTTTGACAGGTACCACACCCCCCTTTGATAGCCAATGGTTGTCCGCGGTGGTTGGATGTCCCGCCCCCTTGCCAGCCAATGGCGTGTTGTTATTTGTGCATGTCCCACCCCCTTAGGAGCCAATGGTGTAGGTCGGAACTCCCGCCTCCCCCGGTCGGTCCGGAGCCTCAGGGTCCCAAAGCCCCAAGGCGGTGCATCCCACGCTTTAGGTGTGTGAAAGTGTGTATTAGTTTGGAAGGAGACCATGTCTGCCGCGAGGTTGAGTGTGCTCTATTATAACCCTAGGAAATCGGGTAGTTACGGCGGCGTGGGGAGTCTGGTGGGGAGTCCCGGGGTGTGAGCGGCGCCAGCCGCGGCCGGGTGGCAGAGTGGTTGTCCGGCCAGGCTGCTTATACGCTGCACAAGCCGTGTCTCAAAAGCAGCAGGGGTGTAAGCACACACACACTGACTGCGTAAAGTCTCATGGAAAGAATTCGCAGGACAAACACCATGTGAAATGTGAACCGCTTTATTTCAACAGTGGGTTTTCAAACACAAAAACAGCGCAGCAGCACTTTTTACACAAGTTACAGACTCCAGTTTGCAAGTATGTGAAATGTGAACCGCTTTATTTCAACAGGGGGTTTTCAAACACTGAAACAATGCAGCAAACCTGCGTTACCGGCTCCTGTTTGCATTCAACAATTAAATGTTGGTGTGGAAAATTCGTTCGGTACACGTAACCACCACCCCAACATTGCTGAGAAACTTTGCGGCATCTGAAAAAGCATTCATAACCCCCTTCCGCTCCCCGTGTCTAAAGCCATGCGAACCACACTGGGCGATCTGATCTAGCAGGGCAAAAAAATTTGCCTGCGTAATCAGCTGGATGGTGTTACCACAGGTTCTGTGCAAAACACGCTGCATTTTGGAATACACCCAGGGTTCCTTTTCTGATCTGAAAACATCAGATCTGCAATAATTTCACTCATGTTCATGACATCTCTTTAACAAATTTAAGGACATTAGCATTCGACTCTTTGTTTTGCATATCAAGCTTTGTAGAGAGAAGTGTGTAAAGCACTCTTAGTAAGAATTCAGACATATACATTCGAAATTCTTCATTCTTCGGACGATGGCACACCCGGGTCTGTAAAACAGAGTGAAATCTGTATTCACATTTTACATAGATCTTTTTTTTTGCGTCTGTAAAAATAAGAATAGTGTTTCTTTTGCAACTCATCAAAAGTCACGTCTACTAATTTTTCATACAGCTGTTCAAGTGTGGTGTGTACATGCTCGTATGGGGAGCGGTCCTCAATTATATTTTTTAGCAACTGTTTTATGCAGTGTGTACAGAACAGCCGATAAAATTCGGGCTTAACTGAGAGACTTATAAATTTCTAAAGCGGCAAACGTCACGTCTTCAGACCCATCTGTGTAGCCGCCAGACAGGCATGTGTGACCCCGCTGCCCGGGATGGTCAATCAAACAGGCCGGGAAGTCATCAACCAAGACCCCCTTTAAACAGTGTTTGAAGATGCAATAAACTACTGCTTTCACAATCTGGGGCATAACATCGGGCTCATTAGGGACATGGGCATCAGCTTTATTAACATTTGGGCGAACACACAAGGATAGACACGAGACATTCACTTGTGCCGGTAAGCTGAAGATTGACCCGTCCACATCCTCTTTATTCTATTAAAGGAAAAAGAAAAGGAAGGCTTAACAAAATAGACATGCTTTGTACCTAAAATATCGAGCATTTAACGCACTTTTGAGGTAAGGTTTTTCGTTAATATTTACCATTTGTAGCGTGGTATCATCGCTAGCACCCGGCAGTTCTTCAACATCTGGTACCCCAGCTGAACTCACAGCCCCGCCGCTGCCACAGGGTGCAAAGGGTGGGGTCGGGTTTTGCTAAAAAGAAGACCAAGTATTAAAATGACATACGCTAAGCACCGATACAACAATTCCACGATCAGAAAAAATATTTTAGCCGCCTACCTCTTCACTTTGTAGAGTAGCGGACCCCGTTGTTTCTCCACACAAAGAAGCCATCTTAGCAGCTCCGCGGTGTCTGCAGCTCCAAGCACGCACTGCGACCCTGTTAGGCCAGAGCATTTAAGAATATGCGCCAATGGTGTAACACGCCTACGTAACACAAGGCATTTTTCAATTGATTGTGATGCTTTAAAACGTATCACAACATTGGTTGTGATGACCCCCCTGATTTATTGAGAGCGAAAAGTATTCACATATCAGTTTATAAGTTTTAAAGTATTAACACACAACGCAAACACAAATGTTGTGTTTCCCCAGAAAAGAAATTTTAAACAAGCGGGGTTGGTCTTAAAGTTTTTAAAATAACGTAATAAGACACAGTTTATTTTTAATAACACATTCGCGACAGCTTTTTCGAAAGTTTGAGATAAATTTCCACACATCGCAAGCGTAAAAGTCTTTAAGGTTTAACAGACAACAAATGATGGGGTGTTGTTTTTCATTCTTTAACGGATTGGTCCTAAAGTTCTAAAATTACCCAGTAGAGATAATTTGTGATGTTGTTGGTGACGGGCGGTGTGTGTGGGTTAGTTAAAGGCTCTGGAATGCAGAGTGGGGGGGGGGAACCCCAGGGAAAGTTTACAAGCATTTTAAATTCATGTATAGTTTTCTAATTTACAAGCACCCCATGTATTTCACGCAAAAATGTTCTTAACATCGCATCGCATCGAAAAAATAAAACCTCAAAACTTCAGCTTGGTTTGTGAACACGTTACTATAAAGAACAGATACATTTTCTTATAGCGTTAATAAAAAAACATTTTGCTTGATAATATTCTTAGCGGTCTGTTGGTGAATCGAACACATTTTCACCACATTTTAACAGCTATGAAATTTAGACACCGTTGTATGCCTTAAAATAATATAGATTTTAACATTATAATGGTCTAAAACGTTTTCTAAAATGTTTCTTAAAATAATTTCTACAGTCCAGTACGTGCACCCCCAACGATACCTAAGATTAATGGTTTTATGTGGGGGGGTTTCTTAGAAGAGTTTATCGGTTTGTGTATAAGTACCAGCGGTTTAACAGGCGAAGTTTTGGCAGGATTCCAATTCTTACAGTCTCACGTTATCGCCTAACTCGTCAGAATGGATCACACTGATCAATTACAACAGTCTGAAGATATTCTATTTACAGACTTAACACTGCTTGACTTGATAGACGAAGACCAGGACTCCACGAATTTCAGCGGTATGTATATCCGGCTTTTTGTGAGACAATTACAACGTCATGGTGCATGTCTCATGTTTGCTATAGTTACAAAACGTTGTATAATATTTGTATACTAGACAATATTGAATTATTATAATGGAATTACGAAGGAGTTGTTCCGTAATGTGGTCGTGACTGTGTGTATCCATTAATTTCCATTAGCCCCGAAAACCACAACTGTAAAAAGGCCAGTTACCAACACTGGTGAGTAATTACGACAATGTTTTGAATAACGCTTTACGACCATGTGAGTCTTAAAGACACCGGGGCATATACTCCACACCAAAACTCGTATGTGTCTATTCCGCAGACGTGGGCGAAGGGACAAGTCGCTACACATTTAAAAAACCTTGTTTGGGGTTTACAATACCACCGCAAAACCTTGTGGAGACACATGCAGATGTTCACGTCATACCAGAGGGTGCGGGGCATATTATCAGATCGCCTGAGAGAAGAGGTCGGTATTATATAAAACATTCTTTTAGCATGGCCATTTAAACGTTTCTATAATGAAAATCCCCACCGTTTTTCTAATTTTTGGTAATTTGTGGTGTTGAGTTCTTTCACTAATGGTATTTTCCCACTCCGTGCAGACCCCGGACCTTCAAAAAATAAACTGCGACGAGCCAACACATTAACTGGGTCAACGAGCTCAAAACGTCTGAAATCAACAAGCAAAGGTTAATATAATTTAAGCGTGGTCAAGATGTGTTATGATCCACTTACGGCAAACGTTACTTCTTTTGTTAGGATGTTAATTCGCTGAAAGATCCTACTTTGCGTAGTTTTCTGTTTGGGAGTGTTAAAAAATCTTATTTTAAAACTGCTTAGCTTTTAAAGTTAAAAGCGACTGGTCTGTGCGAGGGTCTATAGGCCGTTAACCACGCTGCTTGACCCAGTAGCGCCACCACAGCCGTAAAGGAAACCGGTGTAACAACATGTCCGGGTAACTTGTTCCATTTACCCGCAGCCCTTTGTGTAAGGATGCGCACACATGTGTGGCGTTTTTATCATAGTTATCGTAGTTTTCTGATTTTGACAGTTTAGATTTCATTGATTCCAAATGCGGCGACGGGTGTTAGTAAGTGTGAGCGCAGGGTCTTTTGTGAGAAATGTGGGCTTTATAACCTCGCAAGTCACAAATGTAAAGAGAAACTGTGCTCGCGTTGTAACAACGTGATCGACACCCCTGACACACATTTGTGCTACATACCGCCTTTGGACAACCCCAAAATTTCAAACAAGTACATTTTTTTCGACTTTGAATACATGCAAGAAACGGGGAAACACATTCCAAATTACGTCCACACCCTTCATATTGACAATAAACGAAGCTGGGAATTTTATGGTGAAACTTGTCTAAAGGATTTTGTGTGTAAATTTATCGATAGACGTTTCAAAAACCATACGTTCATATCGCATAATGGCAAGGGATATGACAATTACCTAGTGATCAGACAGTTGTTAGCTGAAAAGATGGACGTTGAACTAATTAATCAGGGTGGTAAGATAATGTGTATGACCGTAAAGGCTCTGAACATCAGATTTATCGATTCTTTACACTTTCTGCCTATGAAATTAAGCAAACTGCCGGCCGCCATGGGGTTCCCCGGGTGTAAGGGTCATTTTCCACACTTGATGAACACTTAAGAAAACCAACTTATGTCGGACCGATGCCGCCGCCAGAACTTTACGGCGTTAACTACATGCTGCCGAGCGAGAAAGCCGAGTTTTTGGTTTGGTATGAAGAATGCAGGGGAAGTGTGTTTGACTTACAGAGAGAGTTGAAACATTACTGCCAGTTGGATGTGGCAATTCTAAGAGAAGGCTGTATCAGGTTTCGGGACGAGGTCATGAATATGACCAGACAGACACGCATGACTGAGTCAGGGGCCACCTGCGTTGTCTGCATCGATCCCTTTCAGTTTGTGACCATCGCAAGTGTCTGCATGGCCATGTTCAGACTTATGTTTTTACAGGAAGAGACGATTGCGTTGCTACCCCATGACAATTACCACCACCAGCAAAAACAATTTTCTACACCCAGCAGTCAATGGCTTATGTACATCGAACACACAGAGCCCGTTAAAATCCAACACGCGTTAACCACGGTCGGTAAGTTCAAGGTTGGCCCATATTTTCTGGATGGTTATGCTGTAATTGACAGAGTGCCGACAGCCTTTGAGTTCAACGGTTGCTTTTTTCACAGTTGTAGCGTTTGTTATTGTGAAAACGATTTTAATCCGCTGACAAACACTACTTTTGGCTGGTTGTACAGAAAGACGATGGTTAAAATTAATTTTCTCAAAATGAGAGGTTTTAACGTGCGTGTTTTGTGGGAGCACGAGTTCAGAGACACGCTTGTTAAAAATGGGGGTTTGGGTAAATTTCTAACAGCTGTGCAGTTACCAGAGCCTCTGCAACCGTGCGAGTCACTTTTTGAGGGGAGAAAAAATGCAATTTGTTTGCATTACACAGCGCAGCCTGGTGAAAAAATTCATTACTATGATTTCACCAGTCTGTATCCGTTTTTGAACAAAACTAAAAAATACCCACTGGGGGACCCCCGAATAATATATAACAACTTTGGAGATTTAATACGGTATTTCGGTTTAGCGAAGGTGAAAGTTTACCCACCCAGACGTTTGTAGAGTTGGCGACGGTCGACCCGGTCTCTAAGATAACCACTGAAAGGAGACGATCATTAATACCTAGACCCACATGGTTGTCTTTGTAACATTTTTTCTCTGGGTATGTGTGTTTGTGATAAATGACTTGAAATGTATATTAAAAAGCGTGCGCAATATGGTTAAAAATGGCTTGGCTGTAGTGTATTAAAAAAAGCTTGAGCGCTATAACAGTGAATGTTTAATAAAAATATTGTGTTGATTTTAATTCATGTTTTGTGTTCTTTTTAAATAATAACCACACAGACGTCAAAATGGTTCGATTTCATTTTTATTTTAGATGGTCGATTAACATTTATGACATGTTTTAAATTGTCGTAAACACCCGCATAATTGAACATTCGTATTTTCAAAGGGCTTGAAAGGGTACAGGGGTCTCCGTCTCACACAACGTCGGTTTTCCAGAAACATTTCCACCATGTGGTCATTCTGGATTGCTTTCGTAGAATAAAGTTCTAAAATGTTTCTAAAAGATAAACCTTTACATCTATGGTATAGAAAAAAGACGCAATGTAGACCGCAGGTCACTGCAAAAGAATCTTGCAATTGTCTGTTGTTGTAAAATATGGAGTTAGCATTTTTGTTTAAGAAATCAATAATGTTCTTGGGAAAGAAAAAAGGCTTCGGGTGAAAATCCGCAGGAGTCGAAAAATTCTTTGCCCTCGTCGTCGGGTAAGTAAATAGCCAGCCAGTGTTCACCGGGGCGGTCGTGTGGGTGAGTAGTAACTATTAAACACAACGGGCGCCACGCCAGTCTCTCGCGTGGTAGGGCATCACTGGGGAACACACCTAGAAAACTGTCTCGGTGTAGCGGTCTCGGGTTAGAATGTCTTCCAGCTGTTTGGTGTTCATCTTTATGTGCAGGTTGTGTGGCCTCCCGTGCTTTTTAGCTGAAGCCGTAAATGACTTGACGTCTCATATCCAGCTCTATCACGTTGTCGAACAGCGTGTACACAACCATGTTAACTGTAGTGGGTAGCAGTAGCGTGAAGCGTATTTCAGCTCTCAGATTACCCAACTTGATAAGTGAATAATGCCCTGTGCACTCGTCGTTGGGGCTGAGGTTGAAAGAGAACAATGTGTAACCGCGCGCGTACTCCTCGCGGTCCACCAGAAGTGGTTTGTCTTTCAGATGCTTCCCGGCTGTTTCCACCAGATTAAAATATTCACGGACGCAATGTCCATTCTGGAAGTCTGGTTGAAGCGGTTTAGTGGGGATTTGTTCACCGTCCGCGTAGAGAGCCAGAAAGTTAACGTTGTAGTGTTTAAAATTGAAGGGGTTTTGGGTAAAACTGCCTCTGAGTGCTGCGTTGTCCACAAACCCCAAAATGACCACTTTGGGTAACTGTCCGAGAAAGAGGTTTTCTTGGTTACACACGTGGCTCCCTGCAGGCAGGCTGAAGACTTTCATCTGTACGCGGTCTTGGGGGTATTTAGCATTGGCCGTCAGGAGTGCTTCGGCGTGTCCCAGTCTGACTCCGGGTGACACTCTGATTCTTTTCACAAACAAAGATGCAGAGAGTACGCTCAGTTTGTGTTCCCCGGCGTTGTTCATTAAGCAGAAAGCATCTCTGTTGCGTGTGTGTTTTATTTTCAGGTCTACGCCATTCAGTAGTTGCCCTGAAAAAACAGGTCGGCGTGAATGTGACCCAGGAGCTCCAGTTTTTGGCTTTGCGTCGTGTATGATGCTCTTTTTCGGAACCCCTGATTGGGACCATCCAAAATTGTGGACTCGTGTTCCCCGGCTGTGTCTTTGTTGAATACTGTTGAATACTGCGTCTTCAGCGTCTCTTCACTGTAGTTCAGGACAGACTCTATAAAGGCTCTGTAAGGATAGCAGTTGTTGCTCTGGCTGATCAATCGGTCTCCTACGGTGATGTCAACCTGGCTGAAGATGGCAGCGATGGGGTAATTCACCAGGCTCACACGGGCTGCCGCATCAATGTCCCGACTGTCTGCGTCCATTATTTTACAGGTCAAATAGAGCAGGGTGTTGTTTAAATCTAAATAATCTTCTTCGTTGCCTGCGACGTAGAACTCCAGAGGTGCGTTTTCCGATAGGGCCGTGAGGGGTGGAACTTCTATGTAAAAGCTTTTCTCGACACTTGTTTGGGTAGACGCTAATTGAAATATGTCCACCTCTGACTTGGCGCATTCCCGCCAAGGAATGCCATGTTTAAAATATGTCTCGTTTCGTGTCTCGTTGATTGCGGTGTGTCACGCCCTTCTTGGTCGACCTGAAGCTTTTATGAGTTGCCTGTCTGCGCTTAGCCGTTCTTTTATCAGGTTTCGGCGGCCCCCAACGGTGAGATGATGGCGTCTGTCTTTTTCTCTTGACACCCCTGCGGATGTATGCTAGACCCGAACCTTCCTGCTTATGTGCAGCCACCTTAGCTGTTGTTTTTAGCTGCCGATGCCATGTGCGGCTTAGCTATTTCAAACCCGCGTTTCAGAAAAGGCACTGCTTTTCTAAATAGCGCTCTGAAAATACCCCCGATACCAGCGCCGTACTGAACCGGTAGCACTGAAAATCCTGGTAATCCATAACCAGCCTGTTGTTTGTAGTAGTGCGTATACAAAGAAGGATCCCCGTAGCTCTTGATGACCATCATCCTTTTAGATGTTTGTTGCTTTCACAGGTCTGAAATGCAGCTTGACGATGACCTTTCCAAATGCAAATGACACGTGTTTGTTTTGATCCGTCTTTATTTCAATATTGATGTTGTTAAAATGGTCGATGCTCACCGGCACGTAATGGGGTTTGTCGTACAATACTGTGACGAATTCACCATCCACGCCTCTGAAGGGCACACAACGCAAAAGTGGTGCGTAGACATTGCCTATTACCTGGTGTTCTATGATATCGGTGTATATATACATGGTGTTAAATCCGCCAGTCATATCGACGGGGTGTGGTGATTTTACACTCCCGACACCTGAATTGAAACCCAACATCCTCGCCAGGCGGTTACGTGACTGCATAACAAACCGTTTATCACTAACAATCCTTACCAACCGGCTAATGGGGTTGTATTTAAGACTTACAGCCGTTAACTTGGATTTTTCCGCAGCCCGTTTCATTTCATGCAAGAGCTGCTCTATGTTGCTGTAGTACCCTCTCGGTAAGGTACAGAAAAACTTCATCTTCATCAAAAGTGTTTAGTGTATGCAGATAGTGCAGCTCGACCAGGCTCACTTCCCAGCCCTCGTCCAGGTCAATCGCCTTTGCCAGATGCTCTGTGAAGCACGCGTTGGTGTTCTTTGGAAATATCTTTGAGGATGAATTACTGGCCAGCATCACATAGAAACCATTGGGGTTCATTTTTCACCACCTCTATATGTCTCGGACCTCTAAAGCCTTTACCCAACTATTGAATTTATCGCTCCAGCCGCGCCACTTTACCAAAAGCTGTTTGTTTTTGCCAAGACCCCTGGCTGCTAAAATCGTTTGGATGCGGTAGACATTCTCAACATCTGGGTTTATCTTCTGTAGCTCTTCGGGATAGAAGGAGCCCTTAATGTCGTCGCCTGTGTAGTCCTGCAGTTTGTAATAGGGTCTCAGAGCCGCAGTCCGCTCTTTGACAATGAAAATTTCATCTGTGAAGGTCTGTTCATATCCCTTCTCAAACACTCCCTTTATTTTGGACTTCCGCACTCGATCACCCACATTAAATGAAAACTTTGACGGTTTTCTCATAAAGTGCTCGTCATAGACCGTTCTCCACACCTCAAGGGAGTTGTCGGACGTAACAGAAGCCGGGGTTCGTTTAATAGACGTGTGGGTAACACCCCGGGATCTCGCGGCCCGCACCAGACTCCCCGCGCCGCCTTAACTACCCGATTTCCTGGGTGTATAATAGAGTGCACTCAACCCCGCGGCAGACATGGTCCCCTTCCAAACCAATACACACTTTCACACACCTAAAGCGAGGGATGTGCCGCCTTGGGGCTTTGGGACCCTGAGGCTCTGGACCGACCGGCCGGGGGGAGGCGGGAGTTCCGGCCCACACCATTGGCTCCTGAGGGGGCGGGACATGCACAAATAACAACACGCCATTGGCTGGCAAGGGGACGGGACAGCCAACCACCGCGGATGACCATTGGCTGGAAAAGGGGGGCGTGGTACCTGTCAAAAGTTTGACGAAAGGTGTTGCTTTATACTACTACTGTTATTTCTTTAGATATGTGATTCCATGTTATTTTTTAATCCCTGGCAGGACTGGGAGTCCATAAGAATCGAGTAATAGGTTTCATTGCGCTTTGACAGATCGTCTTTAAATCAATAGTTGATTTAAAGGTTGACAGTAAATGTTTATATTGTAACGCATACTGTACAGCCTCTTTTTCTCTATAAAAATGTAAAAGATATTAGATATTAAGAGAGAGCGTCTGCATTTATAACTTAGTTTTTAAAATTAGTCAAGCAATATGAAGCATCTCCTTTTACTTTTAAGTCCCTTAATTATCATTGAGCACAGCTTTCTCACCACTTAGATTAGAGAGAGAGTGTAGAGAGAGCATAAAACCTGGGCGTAACAGCTGTTCCTTTTTCTGATCACTCGCTCTCTGGATACACATCTCACCTGTCCTGTTCTTTGTTTTCCTAATTTGCTGATTATGCCTGCTGCGATCCACTCCTGCCCTCACACCTAAAGAAGACTATTTTAAATTTCTTTGCGTGGTCCATTGTGCAATTAACCCTTGTATGTGCTGTCCTTAAGGTGATATCACATAAAGGTGATATGTCAAATAATGTTTTTTATTATTGTTATAGAGAAACATGATCAGATTTTCCCCGGTTCAGAAAAAAGATCTAAAGTATACTAGTTTGTCACTAGTTTGTCACTGTTTGTGCATGAACAAGGTTATACTGCTATTGCCTTAGATACGCGATGCCTGTCTGCCCTGGCTGTGCTCTCTTGCTCGTCCCCCCCCCCCCCCTCTCTCTTTCTCTCTCTCTTGCCCCCCCCCTCTCTCGCTCGCCCTCCCACCCCCTCTCTCTCTCGCTCGCCCCCCCCTCTCAATTCAATTCAATTCAAGGTGCTTTATTAGCATGACAGATGGGTACAATCAGTGTTGGGTATTTACTTTGCTTTGAGATGCCACTTTTAAAGGTGATATATAAAATCAAGGCTTTAACTTGCTTTAACTCGGCAAGTCTGAGTTCTTGTGTCTGTCCTATCCGAACCCGAAAGTATTACAATATGTATCTTTATAGCAGGTGGTGTACAGCTTTTTAGTATAGATTACACTTTTCTAAAATGTATTTAAAAAATAAAAACGATTACAATCCAAATCTTTCCACGTTTGATCCAAAGATCCCAAGAAAAATAAATCTAAATGGGGAGAAAGCTATGTTGAAAGTTTATTAAGATACTTAGAAGACAAAGATATCAATTTATGTTGCATTTGTCTGATTGTGAATCAAAAAACACAAATATTTAAACCCGCGTTTGTGATTTAAATCAAAACATGATTTAAATCAATATAAATGTTTATATTGTAACGCCTAGGTGACTATTCATTGTTATTAAAATGACTTAAATTCGATCATGTTGTGATATTTAGAAATATAAATTTGTTTATTGATAGTGAGGTTTTATTTAATCTCTGACCCAGGGAAAGGTTTCATTTTTTCAAAGAAATGTTTGTTAAAAAAATAAATTCATGGCTCCAGCAGGATTCAATCACAGAGCATGTAACATGGGAATCAGGAACCTAACCCACAGCACCACCAGCAAGGTCACATGCGGAGTGCTGAAAAAGCACTACAGAAACATTATCAACAGACAATGTACAGCGTGTACTATTCTTGTGTTGTGGTACATGAATATAATTATATCATTATTAATTTCTTTAGATACGTGATTCAATATTATATTCTCTTTTAATCAAATTCTAAAAGTATGCCTGTTGACTCCGGTATCACGTTAGTTAAAGACTTCGATGCTTAAAATGTTTAGGGAGAAATGGAATACTGGTGTGTATGTTTTCTTTAAAGAACCGAAACCAGCTATATACTGTATGTTTGTGTTCCAAAATTAATATTGTTTATGGCCTTCACACACATTACAGTATGCTCCTATTCTTTTTATGCTCAGCTACTAAGATTTCCTTTCAGTGGTAAAATTCCATATAAATATTCAATACTTAAACGGGCACAGTTAAGACATTAAATATACATATACATACTGTATACAGTACAGTTTGCATACAGTAATATGTTTATGTTCCTAAATCAATCTCTTTTAGGAGCATGTGAAAGGCATGGTGAATCGATTCTCAAAAATTACTGTACTTTGCATGATTGGAAACAAATATGTGATTGCGAAAAGCTGTTACTTTTACAAAGGTGGTCAATGAAAAAAAGAATGTGGACCAGGGCAATACTTTGAGTTTACAGCTTGTCCAAGGTCATTCATTATTAATACTATTAGTAATATCTTCGGTAAAGACTTTGATGGTGACAGCTCAAACATGAGAGTGTAACGTTGCCATAGCCAAAATGTAATGTAGTGTGCTGTCTGAAGGCACCAGTTCTGTAGGGTTTGGGCATTTACTGGGACAATTATTAATTGTAGCAGTAAATCACAAAATTGATTCTTTTGATGGCTTTAGAATCCAACCATGCGACATAACTCAAACAACGCACACACACAGGTACTAATACCCGAGGATACATTTATTAATACATAGAATATGCATATAAACCTAACAGATCTTATCGAGAGGGTTATCAGAATACAAAAGGTATATATTCAGTCAGTTACGAAGTGTTACATATATCAAGAGGACATACGTTCAGTATATCATTCATTTAGACCGTTTCGTAAATGAACTTGGTTACAACTTCTACATTAGATACTCAAAACAAGTACATAACTCTTAGGAATTAAATTGATATCAACTGGTTGGGATAACAATTGAATTCTCTAGCAGTAATGCAGTGAAGTTGAATACTCATCCAATCTCTGGGGATTCAGATCTCCTGCGGGCACAAAGAAACAGTTGCAGGCTGTTGCTGTCCAATCCGCGCTCTCTGGCTTGGAGCCAAGCTGTGCTGTGTGGCTTGCGACGGTGCGCTGCTGATACTCCCTGAAGTCCGGCTAGTTAGTGTTGGCTTTAACTAGCAAAGTTTGTGCACAGGAGAAAAGATGACTGTGGGTCCCAGCAAGTCAGGAAGAGGACCGGTTCGTTCCTGATGAAGAGCTAGTTCTGAATAGTGATTCAGCTGTCCACAGGTCCGACCTGTTCACGAGGCCTGCTGCTGTTGCTAACCTCGGGTGGATCCTCTGGTTATTTTCTGGCAACCTCCACTCTAGACTCTAAGAACAAAGGAAAGTTCTGGCACTCGGACACACTGGCCGTTCCGTGGTTGTCCGGGCTGAGTCTCAGGATGGTCAGGAGGTGCGCTGCGAGAATGTCCTGCCCTTGGGAGCCTTCTGCTCCTGGGCCGTCCTGCCCTGGAATTCTCCTTTGAATTCCCTTTAGAAAAGTCCACAGAATTCTCTCAGAATCTCTCTGAATCTTACTGAATCTCTTCGGCTCTCTGTGTTGCCTGTTTTTACCTGGAGGAACTTCAGCTAGTTGATTGGCTGAAAGTTCCATGGGCATCAGAGTCCCACGTGGGTTACTCGGCCCTACCAGTCCCTGATTGGTTGATCAAGGTGAGATATGAGTCACTTACTCCTGACACTTGGGAATGCAGTCCAGATGTCCATCTGGCACTCCCTAGACAGATAGGCGCCAATGGATGACCATTGATCATGATAGCCAGGCTTAGCTAAGTGCATCCCCCTTTGGGAGCTGTCCTAGGAAACCTTATCAAAGGAACCTTAAATCAGCCTGCATGAATAGTTTCTCTGTGGCTGCACCACAGAGATGAACAGAGAAATGGGGCCTCATTTGGGAAGGCTCAGAACACTTAATTCTTTCTTATTAATAAGCCTCACCGCTACAAGAGGTTGAGCTTTATTAGCTCCACCTTGCGGAAATTCCGGATACTATTATTTTACATGCGGTATTATAGGAGAATTTACGGTAACTCGCGGTAGACTGCGTAAAGCGCACCGCAAAATAATGCGGTATCGCCCGCTTGTTTTGAATGGCTGCATCTGTATCTATCTTATATACGCATTAGCGTACTCGCATAGGAGACTGTTCAGTTAAAGTGAGTGTGGGAAGAATTTTAAAGTCATAGACATCTTAAAAAACACCACCACACTCATACAGGAGAGTCTTTCTTCATCCGTACTTTACAAAAAGAACATTTAACTTGAATGTGGAGAGTGTTTTTTTAGAAAGCATCAGATTATTTTTTCTTGACATTGCTTTTATCTTTTCTCTTTCAACGTTTATATACGTAGATTGTAGAAATTCTGCACATGTATTCCAAAGTATCACATTTTGTGGCCTAACGCCATGAAACCAGGACCCATTAAATCAGAACTTAGTTGACCTTTCTTTATACAGTATAACACTCAGCCTCCAATATATAACAAATGCTCAAACACTACTGCTAAAACAACAGTACTTTAAATCCTGATGGGATACCACCTCGAGTCCTAAGGACATATGCAGCCCAGCTGACCAAAGTGCTTACGGACATCTTTTACTCCTCCCTGTCACAGTCCATGGTCCCCACCTGCTTTAAAAAAAACACTATTGTTCCAACCCCCAAAAAGACAAAAGTGACATGCCTGAATGATTACCGCCCAGTAGCATTAACATCTGTGGTGATGAAATGCCTGGAGAAGCTGGTGTTGTCACACATCAACTCCTCCATCACAGAGTCCCTGGACCCCTTGCAGTTCGCCTACCAGAACAACAGATCAGTGGATGATGCTGTCTCCCTGGCTCTGGATACAGCCTTGGAACACCTGGACACTAAGAACTTGTATGTGAGAATGCTGTTTGTGGACTATAGTTCAGCATTCAATTCCATCATACCCAGTCAACTGGTGACAAAGCTCAGGGGATTAGGTCTGTGCAACTCTGTCTGCAACTGGCTGCTGGACTTTCTTATCGAGAGACCACAGGTGGTGCGGATAGGCAATAAAACATCAACACCACTCACCTTGAGCACTGGAACCCCACAAGGCTGCTGTCTGAGTCCAAGGTTGTACTCCCTATTTACTCACAACTGCATAGCAAAACACAGCAACAACCGCATCATTAAGTTTGCCGATGACACCACTATTATAGGACTGATCAGTGATGATGACGAGTCCACTTACATGGATGAAGTTGTACAGCTGCTTAGGAGGTGTCATAGCAATAACCTGGATGAACATAAAGAAAACGAAAGAGCTAATAGTGGACTTTCAGAGACACAGGCCATATACTCACAGCCCACTCAGTATTGATGGAACGGAAGTGGAAACAGTCACCAGCTTTAGGTTTTTGGGAATTCACATCTCTAAAGATCTAACCTGGACTGTGAACACTGACTCTATCATGAAGAAGGCTCAGCTGCGCCTTTATTTCTTGAGGTGCCTCAAGCGATGGGGGATGCCAATACATGTGTTGGTGAACTTCTACCGCTGCTCCATCGAGAGCGTCCTCACCAACGGGATCACCGTGTGGTATGGCAACACCTCTTCGCGAGAAAGAAAGGCACTGCAGAGAATGGTCAATATGGCCCAGAAGATCATCGGCTGCGGTCTCACCGAGATTAAACAGGTCTATGAGGACCGCTGCCGTGGTAGAATTCTGGCCATCACAGAGGACAGTCACCACCCCGGGCATGAGCTCTTCACCCCACTGCCCTCAGGCAAGAGATATAAGAGCATACGGACACTTACCACTAGATTCTTCAATAGCTTCTATCCACAAGCAGTGAGACTGGCGAACACATTTAGCCATCCCCCTCGGACCACACCTACACCATCACCATTTACCTCTTTATGATTTCTTGTCTATTGCATATCTCTAGTTATTGTTTACACGTCTCAATTGTTTACATTCAAACTGTCTACATGTTTACTTTGTTTATTGTTTGTTTGTACATTGTCTTGATGCACTGTTTGCACTTTGTCTTGTTTTTTTACACTTGTTTTACAATCGAGAGACTTTCTGTAAGTATTTGTATTTTTAAGTCTGGCGCAATTTCAGTGCCACATTACCTTATCAATTGTTCCTGTTATTCCTCATGCAGTTTCACTGCCCAGACAGCTAAGAGCTACAATGCACTCTTAACCCTTTCCTTCACCTCTTTATCAATAATGTAGGAAAATCAAGTTAGAAACACTTTAACCTTATCCATCTCTTCCCTCAAAATGGAAGTCAAGGTCTCTGCCCTCCTGGAATGAAGGAACCTTTTAATATATTGAATTATCTTGGAAATCTCACACAGCACAGACGTGGTTGTGGTCGTGAATTAAAGAGAACCTCTTGGACATCTTGCCTGTACCTTTGGTTTTTTTATATGTCCTTCTTAGTTCACACTCTTTAAAGAAATATAAGTAAGTAAACCAAAAACAGGAAATAGCCACAGAGACATTTTGTTTTCTTTGAAAGTCCATTTCACAGAATTGGTTTTCACAGCCTTCAAAAAAATGTAAAATAGATACATATTATTTTTTGTTATAGTATTTCAATACTGTCGGCCCTAAAGAGGCTTCTTATATTGCTTATAAGTGTTTTTTACACTTTTTTTTTTTACTTTTCAGACTAGCAGTGTTTTTTGAAAACGTGAACTGTCAGGCATTTTATGTTACCAGCTGTCAGGCATGCTTGTCTAAAGGATTAATATGTACTGAATCCATTTCTGCCACATGACAAGCTGAAAAATGACCCGGTTGCAAATGACCCATGCAAAACATCTTGCATGAATAGTTTCTCTGTGGCTGCACCACAGAGATGAACAGAGAATTGGGGCCTCATTTGGGAAGGCTCAGAACACTTACAGTGTAAGTGTAATAGGACAACAATCAGTCTTACACTGCACAAATCTGGCCTTTATGGAAGAGTGGCAAGAAGAAAGCCATTTCTCAAAGATATCCATAAAAAGTCTTGTCTAAAGTTTGCCACAAGCCACCTGGGAGACACCCCAAACATGTGGAAGAAGGTGCTCTGGTCAGATGAGACCAAAATCGAACTTTTTGGCCACAATGCAAAACGATATGTTTGGCGTAAAAGCAACACAGCTCATCACCCTCAACACACCATCCCCACTGTCAAACATGGTGGTGGCAGCATCATGGTTTGGGCCTGCTTTTCTTCAGCAGGGACAGGGAAGATGGTTAAAATTGAGGGGAAGATGGATGCAGCCAAATACAGGACCATTCTGGATGAAAACCTGTTGGAGTCTGCAAAAGACCTGAAACTGGGATGGAGATTTATCTTCCAACAAGACAATGATCCCAAACATACAGCAAAATCTACAAAGGAATGGTTCACAAATAAACGTATCCAGGTGTTTGAATGGCCAAGTCAAAGTCCAGACCTGAATCCAATCGAGAATCTGTGGAAAGAGCTGAAAACTGCTGTTCACAAACGCTCTCCATCCAACCTCACTGAGCTCGAGCTGTTTTGCAAGGAAGAATGGGCAAGAATTTCAGTCTCTCGATGTGCAAAACTGATAGAGACATACCCCAAGCGACTTGCAGCTGTAATCGCAGCAAAAGGTGGCTCTACAAAGTATTAACGCAAGGGGGCCGAATAATTTTGCACGCCCCACTTTTCATTTTTTTATTAGTTAAAAAAGTTTCAAAAATCCAATAGATTTCGTTCCACTTCACAATTGTGTCCCACTTGTTGGTGATTCTTCACATAAAATAAAAAAATTATATCTTTATGTTTGAAGCCTGAAATGTGGCAAAAGGTTGAAAAGTTCAAGGGGGCCGAATACTTTCGCAAGGCACTGTAATTCTGCCTTATTATTAAGCCTCGCCGCTACACATGTTACATAAAGTTTTGGAGATAAACATCACAAGTTGAAGGAACATCTTGTGAAAGAACTGGTCTGGCCATGGAATGGTTGGTAGGAGAACTGAAGGAAAATGCTAAAAAAGCACAAGTACTTGAACTGTCTGCAGTGTGGAATCGGTACTGTCACTTGGCTGAAATAGCAGATGAAGAGATATACCAGTCATTAGAAAGCAGGAGAACAACATTCAAGGCCTAGCTTAAGTCACATATCATTGATGTCTACCACTGCATAACCCTCCCAGACAGACAAATTCTGTTTAATCCAGTACAGTTTGCAAATGTGCCATTTTCAGCATTAATGTCTGCAGAACAAGAGACTTTGCACATTCCAGCATATCACCCAGAAGAAAGCTTTCTTGAGATGGTGCATGTGGCTTTAAAACTGAGATCTGATATCCTTGCTCATCCAGTCTGTAGAGGATTTGTTGTCGTGAAGATAAAACTATATCTTCTGTACCTGAGAGTGGGTTCATGTTTCTCAAACTGATGTTTTGCAGTCAGAGCATCCTGAAGGATGATCTTGAGGAAGAAGTTGACTCAGAGTGTGGGGACCCCTGTCAGAAGAAAGTAAGGATTCAGACAAGAATACTCAGTATAACCCAGGATCTTGTCTACAATGTCAGCGGTGGCAAACACTGGACCCCAAAGCATCTTGGTCTTGCAAGCACTCTACACCACAAGATCAAAAGCATTTATGAAAGTGTTCCACAGTGCAGACCATATCATCAGCTACAGAAACATTTTGCAAGTGGATATAGCCCTGGCCACTATGGATCCTGTCACAGGTGCAGGAATACCACCAAACTTTGTACCCAACAGGTCCATACATTTCATCTGTGATAATAAAGACATTAATGATACAATCTTTGATGGAAAAAAACGCTTTATGCAACTCAAGTAGCTGGTTTGCAACGGGGTCCAGAAGCACCTATGGGAATGGAAATTCTGGAGCCTTCACAGAAAACAAGCCTTGAAGCCCCTGCGCAAATTACAGAGGGCAAAGCACAACCAGCGACAGTGGCAAACACAGATAAAGCATGGTTTCAAAAGTCAGAAAATGACTGTAAGCAGTCCAGGCTTTTGCAAAGGATATGGCATTCTTCTCGAAACGACAGAATAGCGATGACATGTGTGATTGCGAAAAGCTGTTACTTTTACAAAGATGGTCAATGAAAAAAATAATGTGGACGAGGGCAATACTTTGAGTTTACAGCTTGTCCGAGGTCATTCATTATTAATACTATTAGTAATATTTTCGGTAAAGACTTTGATGGCGACAGCTCAAACATGAGAGTGTAACGTTGCCATAGCCAAAATGTAATGTAGTGTGCTGTCTGAAGGCACCAGTTCTGTAGGGTTTGGGCATTTACTGGGACAATTATTAATTGTAGCAGTAAATCACAAAATTGATTCTTTTGATGGCTTTAGAATCCAACCATGCGACATAAGTCAAACAACGCACACACACAGGTACTTATACACGAGGATACATTTATTAATACATAGAATATGCATATAAACCTAACAGATCTTATCGAGAGGGTTATCAGAATACAAAAGGTATATATTCAGTCAGTTACGAAGTGTTACATATATCAAGAGGAAATACGTTCAGTATATCATTCATTTAGACCGTTTCGTAAATGAACTTGGTTACAACTTCTACATTAGATACTCAAAACAAGTACATAACTCTTAGGAATTAAATTGATATCAACTGGTTGGGATAACAATTGAATTCTCTAGCAGTAATGCAGTGAAGTTGAATACTCATCCAATCTCTGGGGATTCAGATCTCCAGCGGGCACAAAGAAACAGTTGCAGGCTGTTGCTGTCCAATCCGTGCTCTCTGGCTCGGTGCCAGGCTGTGCTGTGCGGCTTGCGACGGTGCGCTGCTGATGCTCTCTGACCGGCTAGTTAGTGTTGGCTTTAACTAGCGAAGTTTGTGCACAGGAGAAAAGATGACTGTGGGTCCCAGCAAGTCAGGAAGAGGACCGGTTCGTTCCTGATGAAGAGCTAGTTCTGAATAGTGATTCAGCTGTCCACAGTTCCGACCTGTTCAGGAGGCTTGCTGCTGATGCTAACCTCGGGTGGATCCTCTGGTTACTCTCTGGCAACCTCCGCTCTAGACTCTTAGAACAAAGGAAAGTTCTGGCACTCGGACACACTGGTCGTTCCGGACTGAGTCTCAGGATGGTCAGGAGGCGCGCTGCGAGAATGTCCTGCCCTTGGGAGCCTTCTGCTCCTGGGCCGTCCTGCCCTGGAATTCTCCTTTGAATTCCCTTTAGAAAAGTCCACAGAATTCTCTCCTGAATCTTACTGAATCTTACTGTGTTGCCTGTTTTTACCTGGAGGAACTTCAGCTCGTTGATTGGCTGAACGTTCCATGGGCATCGGAGTCCCACGTGGGTTACTCGGCCCTACCAGTCCCTGATTGGTTGATCAAGGTGAGATATGAGTCACTTACTCCTGACACTTAGGAATGCAGTCCAGATGTCCATCTGGCACTCCCTAGACAGATAGGCGCTAATGGATGACCATTGATCATGATAGCCAGGCTTAGCTACGTGCATCCCCCTTTGGGAGCTATCAAAGGAAACCTTAAATCAGCCTGCATGAATAGTTTCTCTGTGGCTGCACCACAGAGATTAACAGAGAGATGGGGCCTCCTTTGGGAAAGCTCCGAAACACTTAATTCTTTCTTATTGATAAGCCTTGCCGCTACATATCCCCCCTTTTTGAAGGTCACGAGGTCCTGAGGCGTTGTTGCCTTCAAAACAAAACAGAGTTAAGTGATGTCCCTTGTCATTAGAACATTAATCTTAAATGTCCACATTACTCCTCGAGAATTCATACCGGAACCAGCATTGGATACAAACAGGATGAATAACATCTGGAGTATGTATAAACACAGTAGGAGACATTATCTAAGTCTAGGAGTTAAACATCAGGAAGTTCACTGTCAATATCTGATACCTCTGTAGTAGATATTGGGGAAGAAGTAACTTCCTCTCTTTTGAAATGCTACCTTTTCCTCATTGGTGCAACTCGGAGTACATCTTGATGTGAGAGTACAGCATTCAGAGTACACTGTCAGTCATGATCCAGCTACCCGGCAGCAGTGTTACAATAACACCAGTTCCTGTTCCCAGCCCCCCGATTAACCACAATACCTGTGTTGGGTATCTGCTAGGGTGGTTTGGAGGTTTGTTCCATTAAAGCAAACTAACTACCTGTACCTCTTCAGGGCATACTGTTTCTTGGATTTCTATCCAATTCAATAGTGTGGCACCTGAAGGCATCCACGACCTCAAGTTTGGTCTTATGCTGTCTGGTTCTAGACAGTACAGTGTTAAGTTCAAGAGCACTGTGGCGTCCTTGGGAACTTGCAGGAAAACTGTTTGATTAGGCAGCTGCATTGCGGTAGCTGTATCATGCTTGACACAAGTCATAGTGTCAGTTAAATGTGGTGTGCTGACCAGCCATTTACTTCCCACCTGCTCTTCATGGGGTTCATTAACCTCCCTCTGCTCGTTAGTAGCTTTACACCCTTCATTGTTGAATCATTTAGACACAGCCAATGGATAGCTTTGGTAGCCATACCCATCTCAAGATTTGGAACCGAATTCAATCTTGGATTGCCTTCTGGGTAAGCTATGAGCGATGGGGTTAATGTCACACACTCCTCTACTGAGAAGAGTCGAATCAAGTGGGTTGGGATTTGTGCCGTGGTAAGACTGGCTACAGTGGCACTAAACTCCCTTAACAGGTCTTGTGTAAACATTCTGGCCTGTTGTACACAAGCATAAACCCACTGTATAACACCAACAATCATGTCCACTGGTTGGGGAATAAGGTTTAACCCTGTTGCATAGGAAGTTGCCTGTAGGGTTTTCCCTAAGCTTTCCAACTTTTGCTGCTGTTGATACAGTCTGTCACTACCCTCTGGCATCTCTGACACCTGCCTTCTTGGGGCAGTCAGGGTGAGAGTGCCAGTAGCAAACAAACCTACCAGAAATAGCAAATGTGCAACAGTGGCGGCAGCAATCAGTCCTCCCAAAAGTCTTTTCGGGTGCCTGATCCCAGTCATCTCCTTCTGAGTGACTGTTGCCTTTCTAAGCTGGTGCAGCGTGTACATGGTGAAAGATCTCAGTATGCCCTGTGGCATCTTGAGGACCAACATCCTGGAAATCTGGGGAGATCTGACGCAGCTGCTGATGCTGCTCCTCCTTTTCCAGGGCATCTGCTTTTTCAATTTGTTCATGCCTGTGCTCTAGGAACCCTGCAGGGGGCGGTGCAGCGGTGCAGCATGCCTGACCCTCGGCTGAGTGGTCATCTGGAGCATCTGAGTGATCTGGGATTGTTATCCCATTCTCACTGTTCAGGTTCACCCTGCACACTTCCTGATTGAGGAATCCCTCTATCGGCATGTTTACAATCGTTCGCTGGGGGTAGGTGTAGGACACTTGCTCGCTCCCCCCCTCCCTCGCTAGGGGTTCAGGGAGCTGCCCCAGCACTGGGATGGCTAGTTCATTGTCTTTGAACTTGCTATCACCCACCAGGCCCATGTCAGTGCAGGCAGGGATTCTGACACCCCTCTTTGCGATGTCCTGCACTGGCAGGCGGGTGGCTTGACCATCCAGCTCCAGTCTGTCTGAACCACTGTTGGTCAGACTCAGACTGACAGAGTGAGCTGGTGGCTGTAAGAAAATCGGCTCGGCTTTCATTCCCTGTCCCTTCTGGGGGACTGGGTGTGTTGGCAACCCTCCCATTGAGGCAGGAACAATCAGGTCAGTCTCACTCACTACCTGGTAGTTGTGAGAAATAATGTTACCTGACTGCAGGTTCCCTGGGTCACAGCAGAGGGAATCGGCATCTGGGATCAGGTGTGTCCACAGCGCAGTAGTCCCAGTGTCCACCTGGGCCTCCTGTCTAACCTGTGAATGTTGCACCAGGGGCACCTGGCGGTGGCCCTGTGACAGCTGCTCAAGCAGATCCTCACTAATAGAGGACCTCTCAGGGCTAAGGGTGAGGGCTACATCACCAACCTGCTCTCCTGCCATCTGGATCCCTTCCACCACTGCAGGGTGGTGTTCCTGGCCCCTCTTGGGTGCCAGGGTGCACAGGGAAAGCTCTTTTTCATCGCCAGGTGGGGAGATCTGCTCCTCTTTAGGGATGTAAAAGGGGTGTGCTTTACCTGGTGGATCAGGCGGCTGCTTGGAGCACCGCTCCTGTGGCAGGGAGGCTGTTGGGACCTCAGCCGGGACACGACTTCCCTGTATATCCGGGGAACAAGAAAATATTTTTATTTCTTGTCCAGAGGGAACAGAAGGAATCTCCACATAGGCTTCTGTGTTTGGTGGGCACTGTGTGAGCACAGTCTGCCTCTTGGCCCCCCTTTCCTTCTGTACAGAAGGCTTAGGAGCCTTGACCTGTTTCCACACCTTGCCTTTCTGGTGATCCACCAAAGGCTCCTCTCTGAGTCGCATGCCCTTTTATTTTTCTACCCGTTTGAGCTTGCCTTGTGACATCAAACACCTTTCAACCTCAGTGTCAATCAGTGTCTCACTGTGTAAGACATCTCCCATGGCAGCCTTGAGGTAAAAGCTTCCTGCTTTTCCTCTGTGTTTTACTGCCTGTTCTGTGACTTCAGGGGTGGAGTCAGCACTCGCTTGGGAGTGACTGACCTCATCCAGGCAGGAACCCTTCCGCTCAATCAGATAGACTGAGGGAGGAAGAGGGGGCGGGTCTCCACCTCCTCCAGTGGAGAGTATCAGCTCATTCATGCTTCCGGCAGCCTTGGGGAGTGGTTGTCCCTGTCCTAATAAAGCTTGTTCAAGCCTGGCCAGGCGGGCGGCTACTGAATCCTTTTGTTCAGCCTTTTCTAGCCCTTTCCCTCCCCCGGTGTTCACATGGCACTTAGGACGCTGGGTGCGGTCCTGTGTGCATGCTTTGGAACGGGGCATAGCCAGCTCAGGAGCCTGTGCTACTTCGAGAAGGAGGGAGTTAACCCTGCTGGCTCTGACGGCGAACACAGTCGCTTTAACAGCGACTTTGGATATCATACTCCCAGGCTTTCTGCACGAATCTCTTAATATCAGTCATTTTCTTGGTCTGTGCATCTGTATGCATTAAGATCATCTTTCTGACTGACGGGTGGAGATTTGCAGTGAATAAACCCTCAAAATGTGTGTTCTCTTCGCAACCCTCATCATTTCGCCCTGCAAAATAAGTTCGTCTAAGTCTCTCGTAATATTCGCGAGGGGACTCTGCTCTCTCGTGCTTAATGTTAAGGGCGGCGGCTATCGCGGCAGAAGGGTCAATAAACGTACTGTATTCTTCGATAAGTGCTTGACAGCTCCTCAAAATCATTACAGACTTCTTTCATCTGCCTAGCCATCCACTCATGTACAGCTCTGCTGGTAGTTTTCCTGATAAGAAACACTTTCTCCTGTTCTGTGGCGTTTGGCAGGTACTGCAGGTTATACCTGAGGTCTTGAATATAACTCTCGATATTATTCTCTGACACTGCGGGGTCAAATCTCTCTATGTCCTTCGCTAGCTCTCTCAGAGAATGGAGATTTATTTTCCTAGCTTCTCCACTGACGGAGATATGGAAGAGATCGTGGTCAGACCTGTTGCTGCTAGAGAGAGTGCTTAATAGTAACTCGAATTCAGACCTTTTAGCAACCATCGTTAAACTTAAAGAGTATTACTTTTAAGTACGAAATCACAGTTTTACCACAGAAAACCACAAGATCAAGTATGCAATCAACCCGGTAGATTGCAAAAGATCACAAAACAATCAAGCACTGCTTAAAGAGCAAGGGGAACTTTTTTTCTTTCGGCTTTCAGCACACTGTATTGTCATGTATAAAACGGTTTTCCGAACTCATACATCAGAAAGACCACCGAAACTAAAATTATTCTGCAGCTAGGATCACACATTCTCCCTTCCCTTAACGACAGATTACTGTTCTTTTAAATTTTCTCCATTCATTGGAAGTTTCATTTCACACCTCTCTGCACCCATTCTGACTTCACACCTCTTGATTGGCCTCTCTTTCTGTCCCCTGCTCCCGCCTCTCACTCCTCCTCCCTCTCAACCTTTGTTCTCCCGCTACTTTACCTTTGCCTACTGCCCTGTCTCTCTCACACCTGAAGAAGGCTCCACGGCCGAAACGTTGTGTTCTCTTTCTTCTTTTTTTCAGCATGGAATAAACCTATTACTTGTTTCTTTGCATGTATAAAACCCGCTGCGTTTTATAGGAATTATTCTGCTTGGTTGACTCATTTCAGTCTTGCCACGTCCATTCAGGGACGCCAAAAATGTAACGTTGCCATAGCCAAAATGTAATGGTAGTGTGCTCTCTGAAGGCACCAGTTCTGTAGGGTTTTTGCATTTACTGGGACAATTATTAATTGTAGCAGTAAATCACAAAATTGATTCTTTTGATGGCTTTAGAATCCAACCATGCGACATAACTCAAACAACGCACACACACAGGTACTAATACACGAGGATACATTTATTAATACATAAAATATGCATGTAAACCTAACAGATCTTATCGAGAGGGTTATCAGAATACAAAAAGTATATATTCAGTCAGTTACAAAGAGTTACATATATCAAGAGGACATACGTTCAGTATATCATTCATTAAGATCATTTCGTAAATGCACTTGGTTACAACTTCTACATCAGATACTCAAAACAAGTACATAACTCTTAGGAATTAAACTGATATCAACTGGTTGGGATAACAATTGAATTCTCGAGCTGTAATGCATTGAAGTTGAATACTCATCCAATCTCTGGGGATTCAGATCTCCTGCGGGCACAAAGAAACAGTTGCAGGCTTGTTGTTGTCCAATCCGCATTCTCTGGCTCCGTGCCAGGCTGTGCTTTGCGGCTTGCGACGGTGCGCTGCTAATGCTCACTGACTGGCTAGTTAGTGTTGGCTTTAACTAGCAAAGTTTGTGCACAGGAGAAAAGATGACTGTGAGTCCCAGCAAGTCAGGAAGAGGACCGGTTCATTCCTGATGAAGAGCTAGTTCTGAATAGTGATTCAGCTGTCCACAGTTCCGACCTGTTCACGAGGCCTGCTGCTGGTGCTAACCTCGGGTGGATCCTCTGGTTACTCTCTGGCAACCTTCGCTCTAGACTCTTAGAACAAAGGAAAGTTCTGGCACTCGGACACACTGGCCGTTCCGTGGTTGTCCGGGCTGAGTCTCAGGATGGTCAGGAGGTGCGCTGCGAGAATGTCCTGCCCTTGGGAGCCTTCTGCTCCTGGGCCGTCCTGCCCTGGAATTCTCCTTTGAATTCCCTTTAGAAAAGTCTCAGAAGTCTCCTGAATCCTCTCCTGAATCTCTCAGGCTCTCTGTGTTGCCTGTTTTTACCTGGAGGAACTTCAGCTCGTTGATTGGCTGAAAGTTCCATGGGCATCAGAGTCCCACGTGTGTTACTCGGCCCTACCAGTCCCTGATTGGTTGATCAAGGTGAGATATGAGTCACTTACTCCTGACACTTAGGAATGCAGTCCAGATGTCCAGCTGGCACTCCCTAGACAGATAGGCGCCAATGGATAACCATTGATCATGATAGCCAGGCTTAGCTAAGTGCATCCCCCTTTGGGAGCTATCAAAGGAAACCTTAAATCAGCCTGCATGAATAGTTTCTCTGTGGCTGCACCACAGAGATGAACAGAGAGATGAGGCCTAATTTGGGAAAGCTCCGAAACACTTAATTCTTTCTTATTAATAAACCTCGCCGCTACACATGCAAGGAACAATAAAGCCGAAGTCTTGTTTCCCGCAAGAAACAACAAAACCGAAGTATTGTTCGATGTGCCGGTACAAACTTTCAGGTTATATAGTCCTTGCTTGCTGCTTCAGACATCATTCGATGTTATGGTAAGGGGGGGTCATGGTATTTGGCCAAATGGTCAGTTTAAGATTATGCCCCCAGGGGGTTCCTTGCTCGCATCTGGAATCCTTATCAGTTAACCCCCTTTCCTGCCATAAACCCCTGTTGCTTAGAACTTAGTCTAATTTTCAGGCAGAACTGACTTAAGTTATTAACCCTTTTAACATCTTGTCTCTTACTTCACTACTAACTTATCTTCATTAACTTCTTCATAATTTCTAAGCCTGAGTATTCAAGCCACAGAGTAACAAACCTCTCTGTGAAATCTGACACATCCTCACTCTCTTTCTGTTAACATAACTTTCTTCCAGTCTGTCCTGGGTGGATAGTATTCTTTCAGAAAATTCCACACCATGCTCCACCCCTCTTCTTCATTTTTTCTTGCTACATATGTTCACAACACACCAGCCCACTTTTCTCCTACTCTCCTTAGAATCATAGCTGCCTCTATATGTTTAATATTATATGTATCTTTTAATTCCTGTAGAGGACTCCATGTCTGCTGCATTCCTGCTTTGGGTAAGGTACCTCTTTAGCCCAGTGATCTATATCTTAAGGCTTGGGTTTAAATGTTTTTCCCCTCTCCCGTCTTCTAACACTCGCTGACTACTGCTACCTTCCCCTGCTACCTTTTCTCCTTCCTCTATGAAAAGGGGATGTCCCCTTGTGAAAGCCGATCCTTGTAATCCCTTATCTACCTTATCCTTTCTTCCCGAGTATATTTTTTCCCAACTGAGGTGGCTCAGATCCGCCTCTATAACGATCATACCATTTATCACCCCAATCAAATTCCCCATCAGGATACGGACAATCTGGGTATTTATCCCAGTCCTCATTTTTGCCCTGCAAGGGTTTTAGATCTGTATATAGTTTAGGCACTATACTGTCATTATGACACTTTTCCAATTCTTTCTTTAGATTTTCAACTTCCTGCTTACAATCTCTGAGATATTTCTTGGGTTTCTCATTCTTAGCAAATAAGATCACATTTCTCTCAGCCATTGCTTTAAGTTTTTTTGTCAGGGACTTCTCACTGTTGTCCCATTCTGTTTTTTCAATAATATTTTGTTGAGCCCTTTGTTTGTTTATCTCTGACACCCAGTCAGAGACCTCTGTTAATTTGTCCTCACACCAACCCATTCTGTCTAACTTTCACTCCTACACGTGCCAGGTGACCTCTCAAATGAGGCAAGCCTTCAGGCCTTCAGGCTAAACAACTGAACCACATGGACCAAGTTCTTATCTTTAGCTTTAACGAACTGAGTTACCATCTCTGGCTCCCCTGCAAGTACAGTCCAAGTTATCACCTTTGGCCGTATTGCATCCGTGACTCAGTAGACAATACCTGACACCACGGCTGACGGGAAAGAACACAGCATATAGCCATTACTGTTATTATCTACACCTGACTTGGATGTAAAAGCATCCACTCGCACCAGGTGCCTCAGTCCTGGGTTTACCGCACAGACCGGGCGGAATGCTATCATGACAATTTCCTCTATCTCGACCCCATCTACTATATTATAGCCTAGGACTTTCCAGATGTTCACACACACACACACACACACCTCAGCTCTTTACATTATTTTGTACTCACTGCAGTTCAGGACATTCTGTTTGAAGCTGTGGAGAGGAGAAGGGATTTTTATAAAGAGGAGTCCTTACCTCATCAAAATAGCATTCTAGAAAGCTGACCAGTACATATATTTTCTTTATTACCGTCTTGCGTGACAAGCACCCCCTTCTGCTGAATAGATAATTTTATCCCAAGAGAGGTCACTCTGTCATTTCCCTGAGAACTATCCCAGCTATGTGTGGCTATGTTATCTTTTGAGACCAGACATCCTGAGGTGGAGTTAATAAAATAAATAAAAGTAAAGAAATACATAGTCAAGAAGATACAATACAAACTTTTAGTAAATGTTTTAGTTAATTCCCTCACCTTGTTTTCAGAGTAACATCTGAATTGAGACCCAAAGTGCTAAGAAAGTTATGCAAAGGCCATAAGTCACTGAGGATCACTGTAGGCCATCATGGTCCTCCTACAAAGCCATCACCTGTTAGGCTCTGTTGCGCATCAAGCAAAGTACCTAAACTTGACTGGAATGAAATCGGAATTCAAGAGGATAATTTTATATTTCACTTTAGGAAATCATTGAACAAAAGAAAGGTATGTTTTGTATCTCACGATAATCTTATTCCCGATCCAAAAGAAAAGATTAATATGATCCCAATAGAAAAAATAGTCAATTTCCCCCGAAATTATGCCTCCTCAAACATTTTGATATCGCCAAAAGATTTTAAATATGATTCAGAACTAGAAAACTTAACAAAAACACCAAAATGAACAGGAACACCTGAATACATTGGGCTCTACGTGTGGAAACAGCTGAAAATACTTAAATTGATTGTTCAAATCAAGCTAGAATGAAAACACTTTTTGTCTTCTTATTATCAAAAAGTAACAATAGAGAATCTGTCTTTCACTTAGATGTTGATCAGAAGCACAATATATGAAGAAGCAGAGGCTCCTGTTCTGAAATCTCCTCACCTCTGATTGTCTTGCTTCTACAATTAAAGTATCCAGTGTGGAGACTCTCCACACACATTTATCATTATGGACAATCACATACATCTTGTTTTAGTTTAAGCAAGTATTCATTTATTTTCTGGAATAACAGTTTTTTCAATAAATTCATACAGCGTTCAAAAGAAATCTTGCCTTTCTGTGCAGAAGAAATACTGCCAGCTATCAAGTGATTTTTCTTTAACCAAAAATATGCAAATGTCCCCGAGTCTCTGTGGCCAAAACAGTTAGCATGTTCAGCTGTTAATCTAAAGGGTGGTGGTTCAAGCCTACTCAAGGATACCCTTCTCATCATTGAAATGTAAAATTAGGTCCTTTTAGCATTTTGTTCAGTTGAGCATTTTAAAGTGTTTTTGAGTTGTGTGGAGTTCTTTGGTTCAGTTGATGGCTAGGTTTACAGTACTGTGACTCTGCTTTCTGATAATGGGGGGGGGGGACATGACGAAGAAATGGGGAGATCAGGAAGTGAGCAGAAGAACACGTGGAGTTGTAAGTGTGGCTGTTCTGTAGTAAACTGCCAGGAAAAAGAATATCCATCTCCATCCAATTCTATTCCCTACCAGCACAGTGTTAACCACCATCACACAAACTCTACAGCAGTGGTTGAAGCTGGGAGTTTATTTTGGTGGTTTTCTGCATTTTTTGAGTTTTATCCTTGTTTTTTTTTTTGTGGGTGGCTTACTGCACTATTTGTGCCACATGGATAATATACTATAAGTGGAACTGTTTTAGCAGGTTTTCTTTTTTTGCTGGAGATAAACAGATGCAGTATTCAAAAGGCGTGCTACAAACCTGTATCGCATGCAACTACTCACGTTATGCGAACGGTATGCGATTGGCTGGCCAAAATTACCAACAGGGGCACTCATGGTGCATTGGTTGGTAGTGAAAAGATTTAATCATTTAGTCTCTTTACTAAGCATGTTTTAATCCACTTAGTATTGAATATTTGTATGGCATTTTACAACTTAAGGGAGATCTTAGTAGCTGAGCATTAAAAGAAGAAGAGCTTAATGCGTCTGTTGGTCATAATATTAATTTAGGAACATCAACATATTAGTTAAACTGTATATGGCTGGTAAAAAATACACCCCAGTATTCCACTTTCTTCCTAACCATTTTCATCAAAGTCATGTGCTTATTTTGTGAAACATTTTTACGTGCTCCTTCTGTCCATATTAAGTTTATATACTTTGTGAAAAGTGATAATGTTTTAACATTTTCCGCAAATACGCTCGTTATCGGAGTAAACAAAAGCATACTTTCAGAATTTGATTAATAGGGAATATAATATGGAATCATATATCTAAAGAAATTAATAACAATATAATTATATTCATATACTGTAGCTCAAACAGTAGTATAAAACACTTTCTATGGATATGTGTACTTCAACTTCACTACTTTCCATGTGTCTGTGGCGTGATTGCTTAAGCAGGTGCATTATAAGCCTGAAGTCTGTGGGTCAAGTCTTGCTGTTGCCATGAGTTTTCTTTTAACAAACATTTAATTGAAAAACTAAAATAGCAAATATTATGGACACTATATTGACATTTTTTATATTTCTAAATATCACAACATGTTCAAAGCTAAGTCATTTAGAAATAACAACGCAACATTTCAAACTGCTACTGGTATTATTACTGACAATAAATATTATTGACGCTATTTTGTCATTACAAGCTAAACGTTTAGACTTTGTCACTAATGTAACCACTAAATTAAGACATGAATATATAAATCCCTACATTAATAATAATAATAATAATAATAATTGCTTACACTTATATAGCACTTTTCTGGACACTCCACTCAAAGCGCTTTACAGGTAATGGGGACTCCCCTCCACCACCACTAATGTGCAGCATTCACCTGGATGATGCAACGGCAGCCATAGTGCGCCAGAACGCTCACCACACATCAGCTATCAGTGGGGAGGAGAGCAGAGTAATGAAGCCAATTCATAGATGGGGATTATTAGGAGGCCATGATTGGTAAGGGCCAATGGGAAATTTGGCCATGATGCCAGGGTTACACCCCTACTGTTTTCGAGAAACACCCTGGGATTTTTAATGACCACAGAGAGTCAGGACCTTGGTTTTCCATCTCATCCGAAGGACGGCGCCTGTTTACAGTACAGTGTCCCCATCACCATACTGGGGCATTAAGACCCACATGGACAGCAAGGTGAGCGCCTCCTGCTGGCCCCACTAACACCTCTTCCAGCAGCAACCTTAGTTTTTCCCAGGAGGTCTCCCATCCAGGTACTGACCAGGCTCACACCTGCTTAGCTTCAGTGGGTTGCTAGTTGTGAGTTGCAGGGTGATATGGCTGCTGGCCATATAAAGGCCATTACAAACTGTATATGGCTTTTATTTATATTTTAAAGAAAAAATACACACCAGTATTCCACTTTCTTCCTAAACATTTTAAGCATCAAAGTCTTACATTTGGTTATTTTGGAAACGTTTTTACTAGCTCCATCTGACCATATTACCTTTATATACTTTGTGAAAAGTGATAATGTTTTAACCTTTTCTGCGAATATGCTCTCTCGTAACTAAAGAGCTGGCTTGCCAGCGTGGCAACGTCACTGCCTTTCCTTCTGAATAGCTAGCAGGGACCTTAGCCGTAGGGTTGAAGAGAGATCTCCCTTTAGCTCAGCTGGCTGACACAGCTAGCAGTGATGTTAGAGGCCCACGTTTGAGTCCTCAGTTGATTACTGTATTCCACTTTCTTTGTAAACATGTTAATTTATTCCTTTCTGCCATAAGACTGTACAACGTATCCACCTTGCGTCTGGGCAGAGGCAACATTGACAGTGACCTGTTTCTGGACTGAACGCATCTACACATCTACTGCTACATCTGTTCTCTTTCTTTTCTTTTCCCGTTTACAGCCATTTTTTGTGCAATATATGCCAGGGACCCGTGCAATACATTTATATTTATATCTATATTTACATCTATATTTATATTCATATGTGTGATACGATTTTCCCTTTCCCCGTGTTCGCATCTGTTACATCTTTACCTTTTGTATTGCAAGTTTGGATGAATAAACAGATCTGTGCATCTTGACAACAAGGTTTCACTCACAGTCACTCCTGAGCTGACATTCCACCAAAGTACTTCTGAAGATACTTCAGCATTACGGGGGAGCTGGAGCCTGTCCCAGCAAGCAGCGGGCACATGGCAGGGTACACCCTGGATGGGATGCCAGCCTATCATAGCAACTGTAAATGTAGTCCATCAACCTCCTACTATGAAATGCTATTGTGTGCTTATAATGCTAACAAAAGCATTTCGTAGTAGCAAGTAGATGGATACAATACAATACAATTCGCCATCCTTCGGGGGAGACGTAAAACCAAGGTCCTGACTCTCTGTGGTCATTAAAAATCCCAGGGGCATTTCTCGAAAAGAGTAGGGGTGTTACACCAGCGTCCTGGCCAAATCTCCCCCTGGCCTTTACCAATCGTGGCCTCCCAATAATCTCCATCTCTGAACTGGCTTCATCATTTTGTTCTGATTATGGGAGGAAGAAAGTGATGTGGAAATGGGGAGATCAGGAAGTGAGCAGAAGAATACATATGGAGTTGTAAGTGCGGCTGTTCTGTAATAAACTGCAAGGAAAAAGAATATCCATCTCCATCCAGTTCCATTCTCTACTGGCACAGTGTTAACCACCATCACATGGACTCTACAGCAGTTACACTGGTGGAAGCTGGGAGTTTAGTTTGGTAGTTTTCTGAAGCTATTGAGTCATGAAGAAGACCCCATTATCCCAGTGTATCACATGTCTAATTGTGCCATATTGAAAAAAAATTAAAGAGGTTTCATAGCCCAAAGCAAGGCTTGAAAAAGTTAACGTGTAAAACACTTACTTGCAGCATTGTGGGTGCTGTGGTTTAAATGCTATTGGCTTGTGAACAGCATACCCCTATCCCAGTGCATAGTGCCACATTAAATAAAAGCACGAGAAAAGAGATTCACAGCACAAAGCTGTGTCAGTCTTCTGTGTCAAAAATCGGTTTGAACATCATGGGTGCTGTTTTTAAAAAGCTGCCGAGTAAAGAATAGGATTTTTCCTGCTGTTAGCAGTATTGTGTATATAGTTGACCTTTACCTGAATGAAAACAGGACATAAAGAAAGGGTTTCAGAAATCAAACAAAGCTTTATTCCCATGCTTACAGACTGGGTAATTGGAGACTGCGCTGTTCTGCTTCCTATTGTGATATATGGGTTTTTCTCACAAAGCCGTATTGACCAGTATTTCTCACGTCATGAACTTGTGTACACATCAGTCCCCCAGGTTCCAGCTCCCATACCAGGCAGTGATGCAACCAGTCAGGATGCTCTCAATAGTGCACCTGTAGAAGTTGGCCTGGATATGTGATGGCATGCCGAACTTCTTTAGCCTGCGGAGAAAGAACAGGCTCTGCCGTGCTGTCTTGACCACAGTGTTGGTTTGGTGGGTCCAGGTTAAATCCTCTGAGATATTAACTCCCAGGAACTTAAAGCTCCTGATCCTCTCCACTGTAGTCCCATTGATGTGAATAGGTGTGTGATCTCCACCCTGATGTTTCCTATAGTCCACAATCATCTCCTTAGTCTAACTGATATTCAGAGAGAGGTTGTTCTCCTGTCACCATACTGCCAGGGTTTCAACCTCCTCCCTGTATGCAGACTCCTCACCATCTGTGATCAGGCCAATGACTGTTGTATCGTCCGCAAACTTGATGATGGAGTTTGAGTTATGCCTGGTGACACAGTCATGGGTAAATAAGGAGTAGAGGACAGGACTAAGCACGCAGCCTTGGGGGGCTCTAGTGTTTAGAGTCAGGGTAAAGGATATGTTGGTGCCCACCTTCACCACCTGCGGACGTTCCGTCAAGAAGTCCAGGATCCAATTACAGAGGGAGGTGTTCAGTCCCAAGTCCTGAAGCTTGATGACGAGCTTTGAGGGCACTATGGTATTCAATGCTGAGCTGTAATCAACAAACAGCATTCTCACATATGTTCCTTTCTTATCCAGGTGTGAGAGGGCAGTATGGAGGGCAGTGGAAATAGCATCTTCTGTTGACCTGTTCTGGCGGTACGCAAATTGCAGTGGGTCTAGGGTGTCAGGAGGTGAGGAGGTGATGTATGCTTTGACCAACTGCTCGAAGCACTTCATGATAACTGATGTGAGTGCAACAGGGCGGTAGTCATTTAGGCAGCTGATTTTTTAGGAACAAGGACAATGGTGGTTTTCGTAAAGCAGGAAGGAACTATAGACTGAGCTAAGGAGAGATTGAATATGTCCGAGAAGACATCTGCCAACTGGTCTGCACATGCCTTTAGAACGTGGCCAGGGATGGCATCAGGGCCAGGAGCCTTGCGTGAATTGGTCTTTTTAAAAACTTTACACACATCCACTCTGGATATGATCAGTGGGTTTCCATCTTGGATTTCTGGAATCTTCCTGACTGGATCTGTGTTGCTGACCTTAAACCGAGCATAGAACGACTTTAGCTCATCAGGTTGTATCTGGATTTTTTAAATTGAATTGAAAGCAGCTGTCCTAGCTTTCAGTTTGGCGCGTATCTCACCATTTATCCACGGTTTCTGATTTGGATATGTGTGAACAGTAATCCTAGGAACCACATCTTCAATACATTTACTCATGTAGCCAGTAACATAGTCCATATACAGATTGATATTATTTTCGTCAGCTTCGCGGAAGATCTGTCAGTCAGTGGTAGCAAAACAGTGATTTTGTCACGGACGTCCAAAGGGACTAACCGTGGGGAGCAGGAGAGTGGAAAAAGACCCATATGTGTAGCGGCGAGACGGGAAAAAGGCCCTGGCTCATTAGTGCAAAGAGTTCAGGAATGCCGTATAGAAACCTATGCCCTCAGGGAGCGGACGTGGGGCGCCCTGGTGCAGACCAGAAACTAGGGACAGGACAGAGAAGGAGCGCCCTCTGGCTGCAGAGGGTGTGACAGATTTAGTATAAAATTTGATTAATCTGACCAACGTTGAATGGTTCTTAACGCTGGCCTCTCCTGTTTAAGCTTCTGCTTGTAAATGGAAAGTAGCAGAACGGTGGGGTGATCAGATTTACCGAAAGGAGGTGGGTGGAGGGCTTTGTAACCATTCCGGAAGGGAGTGTAAACATTGTCCAACGTGTTTGTTCCTCGCGTCGGGCAGTTGATGTGTTGATATAGATTAGGCACTGTTTTTTTCAAGTTCGCACCGTTGAAATCACCCACTGAATGCCCCCTTTAGGATGTGTAGTTCATCCAGTGCCTTTGTGTAATTTGCCTGCGGTGTAATATACACCACTGTGAGAACTACCGATGTGAACTCCCTCGGGAGATAGAAAGGGCAACATTTTATTGTCAAATGTTCAAGATCTGTAGAGCAAGATGTTGAAATAATCTCCACGTTTGTACATCAGGAATTGTTTACCAGGAAACATACCCCGCCGCCTTTGCTCTTACCCGAATCCGTTGTTCTGTCCTGACGGTGAATATAAAATCCTCCCGGGAGAATAGCAGAGTCTGGAACAGATGGGTCAAGCCAGGTTTCAGTGAATGACAGCACATTGCAGTTCCCGATGTCCCATTGGAAAACAAGCCTTGCTCTCAGTTCATCCAGTTTATTGTCCAGTGACTGAACATTAGCAAGAAGTATACTCGGGAGTGGGGCGCAATTGCTGCATTGCCTCAATCTGATATGGACATAAGAATATTTGTTCATGGACCAAAAAATGGTGTAAAAATGACATAGTGAAGGCTGTGAAAACATTCACAATATACTTTGTACACACAACAAGTGTTTTCGTAACTCTAGGAGGTTTCGTGAGAACGCTACAGGTGTGCCAAAATCATTTTCGAGCTTATAGCTAACTTTACCCTGTTCTTCACAGACTTCCTTCTATGAACTCAGCTGTGCTTCAGTAAATAATGTACAGTTTATCACCTTCTGCAATGCTTCTATTTTAGCAGGATTCGTGCAATAAGCACATTGTTTAATGCGGGTAACATTACCCACGTCTACTGTATATCACTATACGACACAGGTTTGAGTCGGAGTGTCTGTTAATAAAAGAGAGCACCTTCAAATTCATATAACTACTGCATGATTTCTTTATCCATTTCAGCGAAATGAGGGAAATTAAATCAGTCAGAATCTTTATTTCATTTGTAGAAATAACACTTCTTCTCTCCTTTGTTTAACTTAAAGAATTTAGCAAATAAATCCTTAATCACAATATCATCACTTAATTTATCCAGATATAAAAATTCACGACAGAGCCAACAACAAGCTATAATAGTGGACAATTGTAATGGAAAGTGACTGAGAAAAACATGTTTTATCCTAAAAATGTTGTTTACGGACAGAGCTGTGTTGCAGAAGCAGCTGGATTCTTAGAACAAAGTGTGATAGCACCCAGCATGTCAAGGGCACAGGATGTTTTAATAATGTTTATCTCTGCTGCTTGAAAAAGGGAGTATGAGAAAGTATTTGATTAACTACTATTTTCATTGCTTAAAGCAAACCTACAGTATAAGGAATGGAAAATTACTGCTTCGCCTATCCTTGAAGTGTTGCATCAGCTTACAAAAGATATAAAACAAGGGGCTCTCCCTGCTTGCTTTTGAATCAGCTTTCACTTCTCTGCACTGGTGATGGCTTTTTCCCATATTGCAATATGAATAAAGACCTTACTGAGTGAATGAGAATACCTCTCCTGGCTCTTCTTTGATAAAATTCCACAACTATTTTTATGCATTCAGCTATATGAGAACTGTAATGGAAAGTTACAGAAGAAAAGTGTTTTATCCTAAAAATGTCGTATGGGCAGAGCTGTGTTGTAAAAGCAGCTGGATTCTATGAACAAAGTATGATTGTACCCACCGAGTCAAGGGCATGGGATGTTCTAAGAATATGTTTATCTCTGTCCCAGCAAAAAGGCTATGCGTAACTGCACGTAGCTGTTTTCTCTATCCTTCAAGGCTAAGACCTATAAGGACTGGAAAATTACTGTCTCACCTCTTTTTGTATTACAAACCAACCATAATGAAGTAAACAAGTTGAGGGGTTGCATCAGCTAAGTGTGTAAAATAAGGGACCTTTCTCTATTTTACTTTGAAATCAGCTCCCACTTGCTGCACAAACTGGTGGTTGCTGTTTTTCCCTATTGTGCAATATGAATAAATGCCTTACTGAGTGAATGAGAACACCTTTCCTGGCTCTTCTTTGATAAAGATTCCACGACAGAACCAAACTGAAAGTAATTCTCCGATCGTGCTTTCAACCGTCTGGGTGCAGCTCTTTAAATTGCAGTAGTTCAGGTGGGTATCTGCATCAGCATGCGTAAGCTGCAAAAAACCAAGTAGTACTAGTAACTGGTAACGAGGAACTAGTAGTGGTAGTACTCATTACCACCAAAAGAACAATAGAAGTTTTTTTAAAAAAAGAAACAAATGTCAAACTGTTTACAAAATGTCCACGTGTGATACTTTAACTGCTTAGTTACACGATTCCATATTAATATAGCTATCAAGTGATGTTAAATCACTACAACATTTAACATTTACAATAACAGCAAATGGTGTTCTTACAACTGTACTGTAAAACGTTATAAAATGTTATAACTTTTTATGAAGTACAGAATATAAGCTTAATAATGTTAGAACAAACATGTTAAAGTCAGAACCCATGTAAATTACCAAGTTAAAGACTTTGATACATAAAATATAGATAGATACTTTATTGATCCCGTGAGGGAAATTGCAGTGCTTAACACAGACAACACACCCACAGTGTAACGAATGATACAACAATAATAATACAATACATACAATACAATCAGTACAGTGAGAAGTGCACAAAGAAGAGTTACTCACAGTCCAGAACACACAAAGAACAGAAAAACAAGAACAGAACAGTACACAAAAAAGTTGTATTGCACACTGTGACTATAAATATAAATATATTACACAAATATTTATGCATAATTAAAATATTTTTAATGAAGGTGGAAGGTTGTGTACTTTTGTCCAACTGAGCAATCTTGCTTTTATAAAATATACCAACTTTTTTATGTTTAATGATTAACATGCTGTAATACACAGTTTAAACTTAAAAGTCTAAAGAGTATACAACTTAAATTCTTAATTGAATAAAGATTGTCCCTCAGCAGTGATCAGGATTTGGCACCGGGTGTTTTCTGGCGACAGCTCAAATATTCACTATTATCATAATAGTGGTATTATGCGGTATGACATGTTGTGATGCGACACACCCACCGTGATGTACCGCAGCGTGCCTCGCTCATTTTGAATAGCTGCATCTGTAAGTGTATTCTGCAGTTTTGTCTGTTTATTTTTGCCAAGTTTTATTGTGCTTTTTATATAAACAAGATAATTCAAGTAGGTAGTTGCGTCAGCATGCGTAGGCTGCAAAGGAACAGGTAACCCTTCTTCAAGAAAGCTCCACAGCTGAAACGTTGTGTTTCCTTTCTTTTCTTTTCAGCATGGAATAAACCCATTACCTGTTCCTAAACAAGATAATGTTGGATGCTAAAAATACCGCCGAAAATTCTGTGAGGCAATGCAGGCTTTCCAGCAGCCATATCACCTTGCAAGTCACCACTGGCAACCCACTGAAACTATGCAGGTGTGAGCCTGGTCAGTACCTGGTAAGAACTAAGGTTGCTGCTGGAAGAGGTTTTAGGGGGCCAGGAGGGGGGTGATCACCCTGGGGTCTATGTGGGCCCTCAGGCCCCAGTATAGTGACGGAGACACTATACTGTAAATAGGCACCATTTTCCAGATGAGATTTAAAACTGAGGTCCTGACTCTCTGCGGTCATTAAAAATCCCAGGGTTTTTCTCAAAAAGAGTAGGGGTGTAACCACGGCGTCCTGGCCAAATTTTCCTTACCAGTCATGGTCTCCTAATAATCCACATCTGTGACTTGGCTTCATTAATCTGTTCTCTGTTCACTGATAGCTGATGTGTGGTGAGTGTTCAGGTGTACTATGGCTCTCGTCGCATTATCTAGGTGGATGCTGCACATTGGTGGCAGTGGAGGGGTGTCCCCATTACCTGTGAAAGCACTTTGAGTACAGTGTCTAGAAAAGCACTATATAAGTGTAAGCAATTATTACAGGGGATGATGACAACACGGGACATGTTCCTGATAATCCTATCACCCCCCAACTCCTCCCTGGCAGCCTTAAGATTGACCTCCCACCAGTTTAAAAGGGGATGCACTGCATCATTTGCCAGTTGGGCTCATCGATTTGAAGTGGCTGTGAAGGCTGTGTACACTCACACAGCCGATTTATAGAATATTCTTGCTTCTGTTTTAGCAACACGCTTAACTGATGCAGCATTCTTATACTGGGACAGCCCTTCTCCTTCAACTCAGGCAAATTATAATATGGTGAAATAAAAATTTAAAAACGATTTTGGCCCCATACACTCTCTGCCCTTCTTCCAAAATCATATAATTGCACATCCTCGCAAACCAGGTGAAAGTTTGGAGGTGTACAGTGAGGACATTTCACACCTTGTACTAGATGCTTTCCCCGAGTATAACCGCAATGCAAAAGGGGGAGAGAAATTTCAGCATTTTGTAGCAGGCTTAGACCTAGCCTTGCAGTCCAAAATCCATGAGACAGGTGCAGCGAACATCTCCGGAACTGATCACTTCTTTCCAGTGAGTAGAGCCAGACGCGCTAGTGCAATCAGCTGGCCCCACGTGTAAACAATGCCTCAGTAGCTATTTGGAATTGCAGCCCGATAAAAACAAAGGTCCGAGTTGCAGAAAAAACAAGAAAAAGTATCTCGGCTCCCTAGCATCCATCATGTTATGATCACAAATCTGGTTGCCGGTGTAGCGGCAATGCTTGTTAATAAGATAGAATTAAGCGTTGGAATGCTTTCCTAAATGAGGCCCCACCTCACCCTCCATCTCTGTGGTGCAGCCACAGAGAAAGTATTCATGCAGGCTGATTTAAGATGTTTTCTTTTGATAAGGGACAGCTCCCAGACGGGAATGCACTTAGCTAAGCCTGGCTATCATGATCAATGGTCATCCATTGGCGCATATCAGTCTAGGGAGTGCCGAATGGACATCTGGACTACATTCCTAAGTGTCAAGAGTAAGTGACTTATATCTCGCCTTGACCAACCAATCAGGGACTGGCAGGGTGTGGTAATACCACGTGGGTCTCCAATGCCCGCCAAACTCTCAACCAATCAGCACACATCTGTGTCTTGGTCAAAAAGGGAGCGCAAGCTCAGATCGGGGCTCTCCTTGGCCATTTTCGCACATCCTCAGAGACAATCACGTGACAACTGCTGTTGTCTGCAAAGGGACTTGGACTTTGTTCTAAGCGCGAGGCCGAGGATCCCATACGTACTCAGAATTCTACCAATGTGAATGCTCCGCTTGATCAATGGCAGCCTACAGTTGGACCCTCGTCGACAACCTGAATAGCTTATTCAGAAGCAGCGCTGGACCAGGAACGAACCAGCTTCTTCCCAGGCAAAAGAGTGACTTGTGAGAACTCGCGGTCACACTCTGTGTATAGAGACCTTCTACTAGCCAGCCGGACTGCTGGTAGATCCCCACGGAGCAACGACTGCCCTGCGCGCTGCAGTTAGATTCCTCCGCCCGTCCTACTCCGAGCTGCACCTCGACTGGTTGGCCGGTAGCCAGAGGACGCCGACACAACGCCCATTGGACAACCGCTGGAACAGAGGCTGTAACAGAGCCTGTCAGCTGGTTTGGTGTTTGTGCCGGGAAATTCCAAATCCATACACAGTGGATAAGTAAACCCCATGTTCTACATTGCGTCTTGAGAATTCAATTGTACCTCAACACAAGTTGTTATCAATTTAATTCATGAGTAATGTATTTACTTCCGAGTTTAGAGTAACAGTGGGTAATAACACCGATTAGCGATTTGGTAACCGAACGATATATATTGATATATATTCTCTGTTGTGTATCTCTTTGTTTTGCATCTCTTCGAGATGATATACCTTGTATATTGATAACCCTCACAGTAAGGTCTGCCGCTCGTATCCAGGCAGATTAGTATATGTTTTGTGCACAGTTTATATTAATAAATGTATCTCGTGTATTGAACCCGTGTGTGTGCGTTGTTAGTTGTTCTGACGATTGATTTTCTAAAAGCCCCAAGGAACAACCTCGTGATTACTGCTACAATTAATAATTGTCTCAGTAAACCCATCAAACCACTACATTTAATGGCGTCCCTGGGCGGGCGAGTTTAGAATGAAATGAGAATCTATCGCACAGAATAACTGATGTTGCTGTGAGTTCAAGTTCAGCACAGCACCGCGGCTTCTATACGCGAATACCGGGTGTGCTGATAACTGGGTAAAGAAATCCCCCTGTTTTCTAGCGTTTAGTGTAATGTGTGCTGATTGGAAATCCATCTGCTCGGGTGTTTAGATTCCATCCTGTATTTTGGTAAAAGAAAAAAGTAATACTCTTAAAGTTTCTCTGACGTAATGACAATGGCTGCTAAAATGTCTGAAGTGGAGTCGCTTATAAGTACTATTTCTAGGGACGACAATCCTGGTTACTGGAGCGGTATCGAAAAGTTGAACTTTGATGATATTGAAAAGCTGCAAGTAAATTTAGTAGCTAATGTAGCGAACCAGATTAACACAGGAGGGTCTGTGAACGCAGTTCAGGTCCTATCTAGTTTCGCCTTAAATCTAGCTAAACAGCTGGAACTGTCTTTGTCCGAGCTGACAAAGTTTCAAAAGCTTCAGGGAAAGCTAGAAAGATATAAGGCGGAGCGAGTTGAGTTGTTGGATATAATAAGAGAAAAGAGAGTGAAAAATGAGGAAAGTGAAGACAGACTCAGGGAAGTTTTAGGTAAATTAGATGACTTGTCTGCTAGAGAAACTGCGGCTGAGGTAGCTAGGAGAGACCTGGAAGCGAGCTTGAAAGAAAAAGAAAAAGAAATTGAGAGTTTAAATGAGCTTAGCCAGGAAAGGCAAAAGGAGTTAGATGCTGCAGTACTGGAAGCAAAACAGGCTAGATCCCACTTGCATGCCAGCCCACCTAGCAGCCCGGAGCCCTCACCCAGCGCGCCGGGAGGAGGTTTCTCCCGGCCAGGGTCTGTGGTCGGATCGGCATGGGGGAGATCGCCGAGTCCTTCGGAGAAACCGTAAAAATTAATCTCCACTCCCTGAGGCAGTTAGCTAAAGATGTAGAAAGGTTTGACCCGTCAGTGTCAGGGAATAATGTGGAAACCTACATCGATGAGCTGAGATATACTTTGCAGTTTATGCCCGAAGTGTCCGAACAGGAAAAGGCTATGTTAGTAAGGAAAACTACCAGCCGAGCGGTCCACGAGTGGATGTCTAGACAAGGACTGGAGGTCTGTAATAGCTTTGAGGAGTTGTGTCAGGCAATGATCTGAGAATTTTTTGGCTTTTATCGATCTCATAGCTGCCGTGGCCGCTGCGCACCATATTAAGCACGAAAAAGCTGAAGCCCCCCGCGACTATTATGAGAGGCTTAGGCGCACTTATTTTGCAGGGCGGAATGAAGAGGGTTGCGAAGAGAATGTGAATTTCAAAGGTTTATTCATTGCTAATCTGCATCCCTCAGTCAGGAAAATGATTGTGATGCACACTGATGCAAAAGCGATGAAAATGGCTGACATTAGAAGGTTGGCTCAAAAAGCCTGGGGAGCTGAAGTCTCTGCTTCCTCAGAGCGAAAACCTGCTAAAACGTCCGTGTTCACCACTAAAGCCAGCAGGGTTGACGGGAGCTGAGGTTCCTGAGCCCGCTAAGCCCCGGCGCAAAATAGGCAGCCAGGACCGCACTAAGTGTCAGAGCCACCGTGAGCACTACGGGGAAGACAAGGGCTCAGGCAGAGCCTATCATAAGGCTGGACGAAGGGAGTCGACTGCAGCCCGCCTGGCCAGGCTTGAACAAGCCCTGCTTGAGAGATCAGGACAGGGTAAACCTTCCGCACCGAATGCCGGAAGTGTGAATGAACTTAGGGGGACCACGCCCCTTCTCACTGGACGAGGCGGCGATCCGTCCCAAGCCCCTCCCTCAGTCTATCTGATTGGGTGGGAGGGATTCCTGCCTGGAAGAAGGCTGTGACTCTGAGTTGGGCGCTGACCCCGCCCCTGAAGTCAAAGAAAAGGCAGGCTTCCAACAATTCTTAGGGAATCTCAGCCAGAAAGGCAAAGCAAGGCGTATTTATATCAAGGTTTCTCTTGAAAGCGTCTTAGATAGAGAAGCACTGATTGACACTGGGGCTGAAATTAGTTTGATGTCAGCCGATCTACTCAGCGAGCTCAAACGAGTAGCGAAAGGAAAAGGCATCAGACTTAAGGTAGAACCGTGTAAGGTAGATATTTCCAGCTATACCCAGGATCATGCCAGGATCACACAACGAGTGTGGGTGGCACTTAGGTTCGGGCCAATGAACGTGGTGCATCCTGTTTACATCTCTAGGTTTAAAACAGAGCCACTACTCATTGGCCAAGACCTGCTTGACAGGCTGGAGCCTCTGGTGGACTGCCAGCGTGGAAAATTGTGGGCTCAGGTCAAAAACCCTAAGCCTGTCGCACAGCAGAAAGGGGGGTTCAGTGCTCACACACTGACACAGTGCCCACTGAACACTATAGCTGAGTTGGAGGTTCCTCCTGATTCCTCTGGACGAGAAATAAATATCTCTTCTTGCTTTCCAAAACTACAGGGAAGTCCTGCCCAGGCCAGCACTCCCACGGTCTCCCAACTACAGGAGCAGTGCTCCGAGCAGCTGCTTGACCCGCCAGGTAAAGCACACCCCTTTTCCATCCCTGAAGAAGAGTGGATCTCCCTGTCCGGTAATGAATGGGAGTCCTTTCTCTGCACCCTAGTACCTCAGGGGGACCAGGACTACCACCCCATGGTGGTGGGAGGGGTCCAGGTGGCAGAAGTGCAGGTTGATGATGTAATTCTCAGCCTCAGCTCTGAGAAGTCCATAATCAGTGAAGGTCTGTTCAAGGACCTGTCGCGAAGCCGTCAGGTGACCCTGGTGACGCAGTCACAGGTTCTGTGGTGGGCACCCCCACCTCATAGGTCCATTTGGAGCAAAGGAAACTGTGTAGCTTCCATCTCCATCGGAAAAAGGAAGTTTGCTTACTACTTCCAGGTAGCACCTCAGCTGACCCATTCGGTCTGTATTGGTGCAGACCTGTTGGTTCGACTGGGCGCCCAGCTGGACACAGTAAACAGTGTGCTGTGGACACGGGTGAACCCAGATGCCCACTCTCTAAGCGGCGTCCCCGAGAACATTCGGTCAGGTCAGACGATTCCTCAGGCCTGCCAGGTAGTAAACGAATCGGACATGATCGTTCCCGCGTCAACAGCAGGGTTTCCAGTACGCTTTGTCCTAAAGAAGGGACAGAGAATGGACGCTGAGATGGTTTTCTTCCAACCATCAGCTCAGTTTATCAGACTGAACCTAGCAGTCTGTGGTACCCCCAGACTGGAACGGAATGGCCGAGCCACCTGCCCGTTGGTGCAGAACATAGCAAAACAAGATGTCACAATCCCTGCTCGCACTGACATTGGACTGGACAATGGTTTCTATGATTTCGAACTGGCCATCCCAGTACTGGGGCAGCTCCCTGGTCCCTTGGCCAGGGAGGGGGGAACCGAACAGGTGTACTACACCTACCCCCGGCGGATGATTGCAATTATGCCAATAGAGGGATTCTGCAACCAGGAGGTGTGCAGGGTGGACCTTAGCGATAAGGATGAGATGGTTGTGTACACAGTACACGCAGCTGTTCCGACGGACCACTCAGCCAAGAGTGCGACCCGGGATACCGCCATGCTGTCAAAAGCGGGGTTCCTAGAGCAGGTACAGGAACAGGTTGGTAAGACAGATGCCCCCGGAAACGGAAAGCCAGCGTCAGCAGCTGTGTCAGATCTTCCAGGATTTCCAGGAAGTGTTTGCACGGGACGCCTATGACTGCGGGGTGATGGATTTGCACACAGTGCGCATTCCCACGGCCCCTGGCGCCCGCCCAACCTATGTCAGGCAGTATCGCATTCCCCTCATGGCATACGAGTCCATAAAGCAGACGTTGGATGCTCTACTAGAGCGTCAGATCATAAGGGAGTGTAACTCCACTTATAACTCCCCACTGTGGCCGGTGCTGAAACTCAATGGTAAGTGGCGTCTGACCATTGACTACCGGCAGCTGAATAAACAGGTTTCTTTGTCACGATGGCCAATGATCTACCTAGATCAGGAGTTAGCCAAGGTGACAACAGCGAAATATTTCACCACAGTGGATGTGGCCAATGGGTTCTGGACCCTTAAGGTAGAACCGAAAGACCAGTACAAACTGGCCTTTTCCTTTGGAAACAGGCAGTTCACCTGGAATCGATGCCCCTTTGGGTATTCCAACTCCCCAGCGGAGTTCAACATATTTCTGCCCAAAGCCATGAGTGATGCAGCCGCCAGGGGCAACCTGGTCTATGTGGACGATATTCTGATGCGGAGTCAGACCTGGGAAGAACACATGGCCGAGATCAGGCATGTGTTGACCCAGCTCTCCCATGCAGGGGCCAAACTGTCCCTGGCTAAGGGACAGTGGTGTAGGACCCAAGTGGAGTACATGGGACTATTGGTTGGAGCCCAAGGCATACAGCCACAGTCCAGCAGAGTCCAAGCTATCCAGAATATGAAGTCGCCCACTAACCTGTCTGAACTGCGCAGCTTTCTGGGAGTATGTAATTATTCCCGGCAGTTCATTGAGGATTACGCTGAAATAGCAAGGCCCCTCCACAAGCTGTTGCAGAAAGACATGCCCTTTGAGTGGGGGCCTTCCCCAGAACAGGCTGTGATGGAGCTGAAGCGCAAACTCAGTAGTGCTCAGTGCTTGGCTTACCCTGACAAAAATAAGGTCTTCTACCTTGAAGCAGGGTTCTCAGAGCACTGCCTTGGGGCTGCTCTGAGTCAGGAATATGACCAAGAGCGAAGGGTGGTGGCGTATGCCAGTCGAGCCCTGAGCCCAGTGGAGCAAAAGTTCTTGGACTGCGAGAAGGCCCTTTTGTCTACGGTCTGGTCGGTAGAACACTTCCATAGTTATGTTGGGGGACAAAAGTTCATCATCGAAACCTGCCACCAACCTGTGACATTCCTGTATAGCCAGAGACTGAAAGCGGGCAGGGTGTCAAATAGCAGGATTGTGGCATGGATGATGAGATAGAGGTACGTTATGCACAGAGCAAGAAAATGTACCTGGGACAGGGCCTGGCTTTGGGCCAAGTGTGTTACGGCTGTGACACTGACATGGAAGCTCCAGAAACTATTCCCGCTGCTGAGCTACCAAACAATCATCGGTACTACGATGAGAACATGGGCCAGGGCTTACCCATGGCCTATGTTGACGGTTGCTCTTTTCGCCACAAACAGCAGGTGCTAGCAGGGGTAGGAGTAGTCTGGCAAGATAGTACTCCCTGTGGGCCGACCTGCTATAAGCTAGGACCAAAGACTAGTCCGTATGCAGAAGTAGCTGGGGTGCTGATCACCCTCCAGCAGGTCCTGACACATGGCCTTAAACAGTTTGTCATCTGTAGTGACTCGAACTACGCCAGACATAGCTTCGTGTCCCATCTTCCGTATTGGAAGGGTAACGGCATGAAAAATGCCCGGGTCAAAGAAGTAAAGAACAAAGAGTTGTTCCTGGCCAGTGACAAGCTCGCGACCGAGGCTGGAATGATGGTTTACTGGAGGAAGGTGAAGGGACACTCCCAGGTGAAGGGACCCGACAAAGACGGGAATGATGGCGCCTTAGAGGGTGAACCCTGGAAGTTCCAGCAGGAATGGCTACCCCCAGAAACCGTGGCTGAGGTCAAGGCGGTCACCCGAAGCAGGGCTAGACAGGATGTCTGAGCTGACCCTCAATCTGTAGTGCTTGGGTCACAGGGTATTAACACTGATCTTGTGGAAATGCACAAACAGGACCCAGCAATTGGGCAAATGTATCAGCATATCGCTGACCCAGTGCGTCAACCTCTTTCGGAGCAGGTGCTGAGCCAATCTCCGGAGCTGAAGAAGCTGGCAGAGGTGAAAGACAACCTAAAAATTATAAAGGGGTTGTTGGTTTGAGTACCAGTTGCACAAGGTGTCCCAAAGTGGGTAGTTCCCCGCTGTCATCGGGGGGTCATGATCCAACACACTCATGACGAACCCTGTGGGGGTCACCGGGGAATCAAGGCTACGTACGACACTATCCAGCAGGTGGCATTCTGGCCCCACATGGGCCAAGACATCGCCACGTATGTAAAGGGGTGTCTGACGTGTAGCCAGCTCCAACCATCACGGCCCTTGCACCGTGCACCACACCAGAAAAAGGACATGACATTCCCCTGGTCCAATCTACAAATGGATTGGGTGGGGCCGCTGGTGAGGTCATCCAGAGGGAACAAATATTTCCTCACTGTTACGTGTGCATTCACAAAATGGATTGAGTGCCTCCCAGCACCCAACGACACGGCAGAGACAACTGTAGTGCTGTTGGTGAACCATGTGTTCAGTCGATGGGGACTCCCCCTGACCGTGGACTCGGATTGGGGAACCCATTTCACAGCTACAGTAATGGCAACCCTGTGGAATATGCTTGGGGTCAAGGCCCAGTTGCATATCTCTTACCACCCTCAATCCTCGAGCCAGGCAGAAAGGGCAAACCGAACGGTGGTTAGTATGCTCAAAAAAGTTTGTCTCCACCAGCAGTAGGGACTGGGACATTAAGCTGCCCCTGGTTCTGATGGCCATCCGAGCTACGCCCCATTGCTCTACGGGGGTCCCACCTTTTGAGATGATGACAGGTGGGAAGATGACTCTTTCCCTACACTGTCTTTATGGGGTGGAGGACCTGAGCACGACGGGGGCTGCTACGGCCCATCAGTATGTCTCAGACCTGCGAGCACATCTGCAGGCAACCTTTGCTTTTGCCCAGAACAATCTGGGAAGGAGTGCAGAGGGTAGGAAGGCATACTATGACCGAGAGGCAGTTAACCAGGAACTTCAAGTAGGAGACAAGGTCCTGTACTTCCAATTTGCCAAACCCACAGGGGTGGCCCGGAAGTTCTTACCCAGTTGGACAGGACCCCACGAGATTGTCGATAAGGTATCACCGGTAGCTTATCGAATTCGGATTGAAAAGGGAAGGCAATCTCTGGTCTACAAGTGGGTGCATCGCAACCACCTCCGGTTGTATCGCCCACCTCAAATGGCGCCGGAGGACACAGAATTGGGTTAAAAATCCAAACCCGATCAAAGAGGGGGGTGCCCCTTTGTAGCTGCAGGTAGTTAGGTACTGTAGTGTAGGTCCTGTAGGAAAACATATTCAAAATTATAGTGGAACTGTACCATGTGCCTCATCTGTATTCCAGAATGGGAATCCTAAAACTGCCATGGCTGGTCCTGACAGTACTGTGGATCGCCTCGACACAGCCCCTTGAAGTTGTGGAACCCGGTCCTCCTACCGGCATAGTCCTGCAGGACGCTCCCGGATTGTTGTTAACAAATTGCAGAACATATACTCAGCGAGTGTATGTACGGCTGGACCCACATGATGTGTTTCGGAAGCACATCAACATGAACAGTAGGGTGTCCTATCATGGTAGGCAGTGGGCTGGGGATACTATATGGCATGCCCAGCTAGACACTATACACATGCTCGGCCAGCTGAGGAAGGCAACAGTCACCCAGGAGGAGATGACAGGCCTCAGCCGCCCCAAAAGGTTCTTGGGGGGTCTGATTGCTGCGGCCTCTGCCGTGGGTTCGCTATTTTCTGCGGGTCTGTTTGCTGCTAACACTGTTACCCTGACCACCCTGAGAAGGCAGGTGTCTGGGCTACGTAAGGAAATGCCAGAAACTTATGACAGGCTGTATCAACAGCAGCAGCGGCTGGAAAGCCTAGGGAAAACCTTACAGGGCACAATTTTAGCAGTAAACCTTCATGTAGCAGTGTTAAATAACACCCTCCACACCGTGGGCAGGTCGACGTGTTACAGTGGGACTACGCTTATGTGCAACAGGTCAGAATGCTGATGCAGGATCTGCTATGGGAGCTTAGTGCCACAGTAACTAGCCTAGCCATGGGACAGATTCCAACCTACTTGGTTCCACTGTCCTTAGTAGAAGAAATACTGAAGACAACCACTTCCGAGATGGTGCAGCCATTGCAAGTACATCTTGCATACAGTCTAGGCAGTGCCATTCCCATACATGTCAACCCCGAAGCCAAGGAAATAGGTTTCCTGTTGAACCTTCCCATCGTGAGTAGCAAGGATATCTATAGACTCCATTCCTTAGGGACACAACTCAGAGGTTGTGTGGTATCAGAAAGGGGGCTACCACTGAAAAGCGTAAAGCCACAGTGACGAGCAAAAGTGAGGTTAACGAACCCCAGGTTGAGCAGGTGGGAAAGAAATGGCTGGTCAGCACACCACAGTTAACGGTTACAATAACCTATGACAGACATGATACAGCTACCTAAGTGCAGCTACCCAACCAAACAGTTTTTCTACAAGTTCCTGAAGGAGCTATAGTGCATCTCAACGATTTAGCACTGTATCACCTGGTCAGAACTGTATGAAACGGAACTCGAGATTGTGGACGCTTTCAGAGGACACAGCGTTGACTTGGATGAGAGAATCCAAGAGACAGTAAGTCTTGAGGGTGTACAGGTAGTCGAATTTGTTCTCAATGACACAAACTTAAAAATAACACTGGTAGGTCCCAAGCACAGTCGTTGTGGATCCTCTGGGGCGCTAGGAACAGTAAACGTGGTCATCTTGACACTGCTGCTGGGTAGCTGGATCATGGCTGGGGTAATGTGTTGGATGCTGTTCTCTTGTATCAAAGCCTTGCGGGGTAGTTTGAATGAGACAAAGGGAGCAATGGTGTATCACCGAAATCAGGTAACCACTCCCAAACGTCTGCCTGCTGCAGAGCTATCCGATACTGATAGTGAACTGTCGGAAGTTTAAGGTCTAGGGCTAATAATGATGCCCGATGCCTCATTTCTATGTACCTTATAACTGAGAGCAGGAATACGCAATATTCTTTCCAACACTATTTCCTGTACAAATTCTCGAGAGGTAATGTGAATATTGGGTGGTAGAATCCACCGTGGTACAACAGACATCACTTAACTCTGTTTTTGTTTTGAAGGCAACAACGCCTCAGGACCTCGTGACCTTCAAAAGGGGGGATATGTAGCGGCAATACTTGTTAATAAGACAGAATTAAGCGTTGGAATGCTTTCCTAAATGAGGCCCATTCTCACCCTCCATTCCAAAGTATTCATGCAGGCTGATTTAAGATGTTTTCTTTTGATAAGGGACAGCTCCCAGACAGGGATGCACTTCGCTAAGCCTGGCTATCATGATCAATGGTCATCCATTGGCGCCTATCAGTCTAGGGAGTGCCGAATGGACATCTGGACTGCATTCCTAAGTGTCAAGAGTAAGTGACTAATATCTCACCTTGACCAACCAATCAGGGACTGGCAGGGCGTGGTAATACCACGTGGGTCTCCAATGCCCTCCAAACTCTCAACCAATCAGCACATATCTGTGTCTTGGTCAAAAAGGGAGCGCAAGCTCAGATCGGGGCTCTCCTTGGCCATTTCCGCGCATCCTCAGAGACAATCACATGACAACTGCTGTTGTCTGCAAAGGGACTTGGACTTTGTTCTAAGCGCGAGGCCGAGGATCCCGTACGTACTCGGAATTCTACCAACGTGAATGCTCCGCTCGATCAACGGCAGCCTACAGTTGGACCCTCGTCGACAACCTGAATAGCTTATTCAGAAGCAGCGCTGGACCAGGAACGAACCAGCTTCTTCCCAGGCAAAAGAGTGACTTGTGAGAACTCGCGGTCACACTCTGTGTATAGAGACCTTCTACTAGCCAGCCGGACTGCTGGTAGATCCCCTCGGAGCAACGACTGCCCTGCGCGCTGCAGTTAAATTCCTCCGCCCGTCCTACTCCAAGCTGCACCTTGACTGGTTGGCCGGTAGCCAGAGGATGCCAGGACAAAGCCCATTGAACAACCGCTGGAACAGAGGCTGCAACAGAGCCTGTCAGCTGGTTTGGTGTTTGTGCCGGGAAATTCCAAATCCATACACAGTGGATAAGTAAACCCCATGTTCTACATTGCGTCTCGAGAATTCAATTGTACCTCAACACAAGTTGTTATCAATTTAATTAATGAGTAATGTATTTACTTCCGAGTTTAGAGTAACAGTGGGTAATAACACTGATTAGCGATTTGGTAACCGAACGATATATATTGACATATATTCTCTGTTGTGTATCTCTTTGTGTTTGCATCTCTTCGAGATTATATATCTTGTATATTGATAACCCTCACTGTAAGGTCTGCCGCTCGTATCCAGGCAGACTAGTATATGTTTGGTGCACAGTTTATATTAATAAATGTATCTCGTGTATTGAACCTGTGTGTGTGCGTTGTTAGTTGTTCTGACGATTGATTTTCTAAAAGCCCCAACGAACAACCTCGTGATTACTGCTACAATTATTAATTGTCTCAGTAAACCCATCAAACCACTACACTGGCAAAGATATGAAGGAAAAACACTAACTCACTAACACTAACTAAAAGAAACAAAAAGACACAGAGCTGCTGTAACAGGCTGCCGTAACACGGCGCAATCTTGAAAAAAAAATCTGAGAATCTGAGAGAAGGGTGGGAATTAGTGTGGAGATTTTTGAAAGAGCAATACCCACCAAACACATATTGGAGAACAACAGTAACAGCTTGTCAGCAGAAGGAAAGTGAGGATGTTTCAGATTTTACAGAAAGGTTTATAACTTTATGGATAGTATCCTCGGGATTAGCTGATGAAAATGAAGTGAATGAAGATACTTCCACAGTAATTACATAAATTTACTTGAGTGGGTTAAAATCTGATGTTGCCAAAAATGCACAACTATGCTTTCCTGATATTACAGAGTGGAGAAAGATTTGATTTAATAACTCGTGAAGCATATATGCAAAAGTGCAAGCGCTGGAAATCTCCAAGGAGGAGAAAAAGGAGCCGCCAGTTTGTCACAATTATAGTGTGACCCCAAAATTATAACCAGATATAAGACCGCTTCGGTGGCAGGAGGCTACAGGAGTAGGGGTCAAGGGTTGTGTTTTAAGGAGATACAAGCTGTCATAATATGCTTGGGAAAAGATGTACAGTTTCAACTACAAATGTGGGTGGGGGACACACCAGACCTATTGATGCCCTGCAGCATTTATAAGGAATTACTGTATGAGACAGAATTTATGTGAACTACCTAAGCACTTTGAAGAACTACTTATACCATATTATGACATTATGGCCAGCATCCCAAAACCACTTGATCCTCACCAGTTTGCCTATCGCACAAACCTCTCCACGGAGGGTGCAATCTCTACAGCTTTACACGCCACACTAACCCACCTGGACTAATCTATGGTGAACACCTATGCAAGAATACTGTTCATTGACTTTAGCTCAGCATTTAACACCATCATACTCATGAGTAGTATAAAGCGACTCCTTTCGTCAAACTTGTTGACAGGTACCACATCCCCCTTTTCAGCCAATGGGAGTCCATGGTGGGCGGATGTCCCGCCCCCCCTTTCATCCAGTGGTGCGTTGTTATGGTCGGATGTCCCGCCTTCCCCCACCAAGCGGTCCTGAGCCTCAGGATCCAAAGCCCTGCCTTCGCATGCCCTCGATTTATAATTAAGTGGATAAAAGCGCACATTAGTAACGAGGGTTGGAAGGCGATCATGTCTGCCACGGGGTTGAGCGTGCTCTATTATAACCCTAGGGAATCGGGGAGTTACGGCGGCATGGGGAGTCTGGTGAGGGCAGCGTGTTCCCGGGGTGTGAGTGGCACCTGCTGCGGCCGGGTGGCCGAGTGGTTGTCCGGCCAGCTCGCTTATACGCTGCACAAGCCAGAGAAACAGGACGCTGGTATCCGAAATGGAATGGCAGTAGCAGGCCAACTTGGTGGACATGAGAGAGTACAGTGAGTTCAACGATGGTTTCTGTTATGTCTTAACATGTATAGACATGTTGCCTAAATATGCCTGGGCCGTGCCACTGAAAACCAAGTCTGGAGGGGTCGTGACAAGCGCTTTCCGAAATATACTGCAAGAGGGTCGTACTCCTAAAAAGCTACAAACGGACGAGGGAAAATAATTTCTTAACAGGACCTTCCAAAATTTTCTAAAACGTGAGAATATTGAACATTTCGTTACGGCCAGCTATGTGAAGGCTAGTGTGGTAGAGAGGTTTAACAGAACTATTAAAACAAAAATGTGGCGGTACCTGACACACAAAAACACTATTATATTCATTATATCATTGTCCTATCTGATCTCATTTACTCTTATACTCATAGTTACCACACGACTATTAAACGAACCCCGGCTTCTGTTACGACCGACAACTCCCTTGAGGTGTGGAGAACTGTCTATGGCAAACACTTTAAGAGAAAACCGTCAAAGTTTTCATTTAATGTGGGTGATCATGTGCTGGTGTCCAAAATAAAGGGAGTGTTTGAGAAGGTGTATGAACAGACCTTCACAGATGAAATTTTCATTGTCAAAGAGCGGACCTCGGCTCTAAGACCCTATTACAAACTGCAGGACTACACGGGTGATGACATTAAGGGCTCCTTCTATGCAGAAGAGCTACAGAAGATAAACTCCAATGCTGAGAGCATCTATCGTGTCCAAAAGATTTTAGCAACCAGGGGTCATGGTAAAGTGGGGCGGTTGGAACGAGGTCAGAGACATATAGAGGTGCTGAAAATGAACCTCAAAGGCTTCTATGTTACACTGGCCAGTAATTCATCCTCAAAGATGTTTCTGAAGAACACCAACATGTACTTCACAGAGTATCTAGCAAAGGCAATTGACCTGGACGGGAGCTGGGAAGTGGGTCTGGTCGAGCTGCACTATTCGCATATGCTAAACACGTTTGATCAAGATGAAGATTTTCTGTTCATCAGCGAGGAGCTCGCGACTATATGGATATGTACCTTACCTAGAGGGTACTACAGCAACATCGAGCAGCTCATGCATGAAATGAAACATGCTGCTGAAAAATCCAAGTTAACTAATGTAAGTTTTAAATACAACCCCATTAGCCGGTCTGTAAGGATTGTTGGTGATAACCGGCTTGTTATGCACGTGCGTAACCGTCTGGCGAGGGTGTTGGGTTTCAAATTGGGTGTTGGAAGTGTAAAATCACCATATCCCTTCGACATGACTGGGGGATTTAACACCATGTATATACACACAGATATCATAGAACACCAGTTAATAGACGACGTCTACGCACCACTACTACAAACAACAGGCTAGTTACGGATTACCAGGATTTTTGTGGCTACCTGTTCAGTACGGCGCTGGTATAGGTGGTATTTTTACAGCAGTATTTAGAAAAGCTGTGCCTTTTCTGAAACAAGGGTTTGAAATAGTTAAGCCGCACATGGCATCGGCAGCTAAACATTGCCAAAGACGTGGTTAGCAACATTACAAGCGCGGCCGTGTCTAAAGTGGCAGCACATCAGCAGGAAGGTTCGGGTCTAGCATACATCCGTTGTGGTGTTAGGAGAAAAAGACAGACATCATCATTTCATTGTCAGGGGCTGCCGAAACCCGATTGAAGAACGACTAAGAGAAGACAGTCATCTCATAAAAGCTGCACACTGACCAACAAGAGGGCCGTGACACAACGCAATCAACGAGACACGAAACGAGACATATTTTAAGTATGGCATTTGTTCACGGCAGGTCTGCAGAATGCGCAAAGTTAGAGCTGGACATATTTCAACTAGCGCCTACCCAAACAAGCATCGAGAAAAGCTTTTATATAGAAGTTCCGCCCCTCACAGCCCTAACAGAAAATTCCTCTGGAATTCTACATCGCAGGCAATGGAGAAGATTATTTAGATTTAAACAACACGCTGCTCTATTTGACCTGTAAAATAATGGAAGCAGACGGCACGGACATTGATGCAGCAGCCCGTGTGAGTCTGGTGAATTACCCCATCGCTGCCATCTTCAGCCAGGTTGACATCACCGTGGGAGACGTTCAGCCAGAGCAACAACTGTTATCCATGCAGGGCCTTTATAGAGTCTGTCCTGAACTATAGTGAAGAGACGCTGAAGATGCACTATTCAACCAGGCTCTGTTACAAAGACACAGCCGGGCAACATGAGTCCACAATTTTGGATGGACCCAATCTGGGGTTCCGAAAAAGAGCATCATACACGACGCAAAGCTGAAAACTGGAGCTCCTGGGTCACTTTCACGCAGACCAGTTTTTTCAGGACAAACTACTACTAATGGCGTTGACCTGAAAATAAAACTCACGCGCAACAGAGATGCTTTCTGCTTAATGAAAAACGTCAGAGAACACAAACTGAGCATACTCTCGGCATCTTTGTTTGTGAAAAGAGTCAGAGTGTCACCAGGGGTCAGACTCGGACACGCCGAAGCACTCCTGACAGCCAATGCTAAATACCCCATAGACCGCGTACAGATGAAAGTCTTCAGTCTGCCTGCAGGGAGCCACGTGTGTAACCAAGAAAACCTTTTTCTCGGGCAGTTGCCCAAAGTGGTAATTTTGGGGTTTGTGGACCACACAGCATTCAGTGTCAGTTTTACACAAAACCCCTTCAATTCTAAACACTAAAACGTTAACTTTTTGGCTCTCTACGCGGACGGTGAACAAATCCCCACTAAACCGCTTCAACCCGACTTCCAGAATGGACATTGCGTCCGTGGATATTTGAATCTGGTGGAAACAGCCGGGAAGCGTCTGAAAGACAAACCTCTTCTGGTGGTCCGCAAGGAGTATGCGCGCGGTTACACTTTGTTCGCTTTCAACCTCAGCCCTGATGACGAGTGCACAGGTCATTATTCACTTATTAAAATGGGTAATCTGAGAGCTGAAAAACGCTTCGCACAACCACTACCCACTACAGTTAACATGGTCGTGTACGCTCTGTTCGACAACGTGATACAGCTTGATATGATACGTCAAGTCATTTTTGACTTCAGCTAAAAAAAACCACCCAACCTACACATAAAGATGAACACCAAACAGCTCGAAGACATTCTAACCCGAGACCGCTACACCAGAGACAGTTTTCTAGGTGTGTTCCCCAGCGATGCACTGCCGAACGAGAGACTGGAGCAGCGGCCTTTGAGTTTAATAGTTTAATAATACTCACCCACACGACCTCCCCGGCGAACACTGGCTCGCTATTTACCTACCAGATGATGACAGAGCAGAATTTTTTGACTCCTATGGATTTTCACCCAAAGCCTTTTCTTTCCCAAGAACATTATTGATTTCTTAAACAGAAACACTAATTCCATATTTTACAACACCAGAAAATTGCAAGATTCTTTTGCAGTGACCTGCGGACTACATTGTGTCTTTTTTCTATACCATAGATGTAAAAGCTTATCTTTTAGAAACATTTAAGAAGTTTATTCTACGAATGCAATCCAGAGTGATCGCATGGTTGAAATGTTTCTGAAAAACCGACGGTGTGTGAGACGGAGACCCTTGTACCCTTTTAAGCCATTTGAAAATACAGATGTTCAATTGTGTGTGCTTACGACAATTTAAAACGTCATAAATATTAATCACCCGTCTCAAATAAAAATGAATTCGAGCCATTTCATTGTCTGTGTGGTTATTATTTTTAAAAAAAGACCACAAAATATAAATTAAAATCAATACAATATTTTTATTATACATTCACGGTTATATTAGATTATATTGCTGAAGCTTTTTTTAATACACATTACATCCAAGTCATTTATTACAAACATTTTTACCGTAACTATAAGGGTCACGCTTTTTTAATATATATTTCAAGTCATTTATCACAAACACACATACCCTCAGGTGAGAGAAAAAATGTTACAAAGACAACCATGTGGGTTTCGGTATTAATGATCGTCTCCTAGACGTTTCTGCAGTCATCTTAGAGTACAGGTTGGCCATCGACATCTCTACAGGGGGTTTAAAGTTTTGACAGATCCTGCACACCCCAGCGGGGCAGACTTGAGTTTTTCAAGTAGCTCTCGGTTACCAGCATTGGCTAGCAAGGTGCCTGGTATGTTGGTTTCTGCCATAGCCTCCATAAATACATCCCAACCTTTTGGCTTCTTACTGGCAGCAACTGGATGCTGCTGCGTGAGAGCTCTGACAAGATCAATAATGTGAGAGCCCTCAATGGGTGACCCCTTTTACACAAATTCTCCTTTTTCATTCTTTTTCATTAACGGTTCATTGCGTGCCATAGTCTTTAACAATATATCGTCATTTCAACGGAACCGCTGAGACACGCTGTCTAAAAGTCAGCGTCGATCGATGATGGTTGCTGTGGTAATGTGTGTGATAGCTTGTCGGCTGCATTTTCGGGTAGTACAACAGTTAAAGTCCCCTTTTCAGAGGTCTTCTGGCGTACTAATTTCAAATACCGTTGTAATACCTGGCTGTGCAATTTCACTTTTTCATATTCGGCCAGATGTGAGTTCTGAAGAATGTCTGACATTTCATCATCCAACCTGCGGGTTGTTATTTTTCTCTCATCGCTTTCGTTGCCGGACCGCTCTCGGAGTCGATCGAGCTGTTTCTGAGGTACGTGGTACATTTTTTCAGCGTGTTCAATTATCAACGTTCTAGAAGCCCCGTAATCAATGATACTGCAATACTCAACAGTGTCCCGATAAAACCACCAGACTGGTTCACCAAGAGTCTCTTTCTTTTAAGAGAAAGACCCTTTTGACTCAAAGTCTTTATAAGCTTAAGTTTAATCTTCAGGGTCCCAAACCGCTAAGCAGATAACGGTATGTTCCCTTTCAAGGTATTCAAGGCGATTTCAGCTATGGCTTGTACAAGATCTGAAGCCCCGCAGAGAATAGCTTTCTGCTGACTGTGGCCGGCTTTTATCAGAAAATGTAAGAGAGTTAGGTTTCTCTGAACGCGTGGAGACATGTCGATGGACCGAACGTGTTTTTTCGACTGAGTCTATGGTTGCGAGATCACTGACTTTTAGATTTTTTTAAATACATAAGCTGCGGGTACATCTGGGGGGAAAAGATCTGTTCGCAAGCGATAGTCATCTGGGGTGTCGGCATTTAAATCCACCAACAAGTAACTGAAGGTTTTTTAGTAGCGTCATCGAACGGTTCCAAAAAAAATTGGCTTTACCAGGGCACATCTGCCGGGATAGGATTGTAATCTGTAGTTTATCTCTAGCGTTTTTAAACAGCACCATGTAGTTTGTATTTAACACTATGGTTAAATACAAATACTTTTTATTGAAGGCTACTTTTCCAGCCTTGACAAAACACATTTTGGACATTTTGGATATACATAATGCTAAGGTTTCTGTGGTGTACGTATTTGGTAAAAGTTTTTTCTATCATTATTTTCACACAAAGACTCCATCAAATCATCAGCTATAATCAAATTCACTCTATCAGGTGGCAGTAGCTGATCGTCGGAAAACAACGTCGGTAGACCTTCTATAAACTGAATGTATGCAAATTTCACAAGCAACTCTGTGTATAGAGGTTGCCAGTGTAGCGGCAATGCTTGTTAATAAGACAGAATTAAGTGTTTCTGTGCTTTCCCAAATGAGGCCTCATCTTTCTGTTCATCTCTGTGGTGCAGCAGCAGAGAAACTATTCATGCAGGCTGATTTAAAGATGTTTTCTTTTGATAAGGGACAGCTCCCAAATGGGGATGCACTTAGCTAAGCCTGGCTATCATGATCAATGGTCATCCATTGGCGCCTACCTGTCTAGGGAGTGCCAGATGGACATCTGGACTGCATTCCTATGTGTCAGGAGTAAGTGACTCATATCTCACCTTGATCAACCAATCAGGGACTGGTAGGGCCGAGTAACCCACGTGGGACTCTGATGCCCATGGAACTTTCAGCCAATGAACGAGCTGAAGTTCCTCCAGGTAAAAACAGGCAACACAGAGGGCCTGAGAGAATTCTGTGGACTTTTCTAAAGGGAATTCAAAGGAGAATTCCAGGGCAGGACGGCCCAGGAGCAGAAGGCTCCCAAGGGCAGGACATTCTCGCAGTGCGCCTCCTGACCATCCTGAGACTCAGCCCGGACAACCACGGAACGGCCAGTGTGTCCGAGTGCCAGAACTTTCCTTTGTTCTTAGAGTCGAGAGCGGAGGTTGCCAGAGAGTAACCAGAGGATCCACCCGAGGTTAGCACCAGCAGCAAGCCTCGTGAACAGGTCGGAACTGTGGACAGCTGAATCACTATTCAGAACTAGCGCTTCATCAGGAATGAACCGGTCCTCTTCCTGACCTGCTGGGACCCACAGTCATCTTTTCTCCTGTGCACAAACTGTGCTAGTTAAAGCCAACACTAACTAGCCGGTCAGTGAGCATCAGCAGCGCACCATCGCAAGCCGCACAGCACAGCCTGGCACCTAGCCAGACAGCGTGGATTGGACAGCAACAAGCCTGCAACTGTTTCTTTGTGCCCGCAGGAGATCTGAATCCCCAGAGATTGGATGAGTATTCAACTTCAATGCATTACAGCTCGAGAATTCAATTGTTATCCCAACCAGTTGATATCAATTTAATTCCTAGGAGTTATGTACTTGTTTTGAGTATCTAATGTAGAAGTTGTAACCAAGTTCAATTACGAAACAGTCTAAATGAATGATATACTGAACGTATGTCCTCTCTATATATGTAACTCTTTGTAACTGACTGAATATATACCTTTTGTTTTCTGATAACCCTCTCGATAAGATCTGTTAGGTTTATATGCATATTCTATGTATTAATAAATGTATCCTCGTGTATTAGTACCTGTGTGTGTGCGTTGTTTGAGTTATATCGCATGGTTGGATTCTAAAGCCATCAAAAGAATCACACTACACCAGCAGCTGTAACACCAGACGACGTTTTCGGGTTTACAAGTCATAACATATCACCGTTCTCCAAGAGTTGTTTTATAAAATAGCTTTTACTTCAATTCGAGGGTCCGGACAAAATGTATGAAAAAGGGTGCTTTAACCTGACATCCATCATATTAATATCCTTATGGCAATGATGTAAAATTTGCTTGCAGCACCGGTTTAACAGCTCTGTTGTTTTTATCCCGTAAAGCGCTTTGAGAAGTCACCTTTAAAGGCACTTTATAAAGGTGCTGATTCTTATGGAATGTGTTTTCTTTCTTCTTTTTTTTCAGCATGGAATAAACCTATTACTTGATTCTTATGGAAGCCCTGTTTCGTGGAACAATGCAACGTAAATCGCTACCTTTGTCTTCTGCATAATAATGTTCACCTCTCTATCCAGCAAATTAACAATAGTAATAATAATGAACTTTATTGTATAAAGCACCTTTAAAGGTGGCTTCTCAAAGCACTTTACGGGATAAAAACAACAGAGCTGTTAAACCGGTTTTTATCTATTTTTCGGCACAGCCAGCCGGCTGTCGAGTGGTATTAAATGCAACTTTTTTGTTTAGATGACTTTCCTAAAATGTATTTAAAAATAAAAACGATTACAATTGGCAAGCCTGTAGCTTTTTCACGAAACCTCCTAGAGTAACGAAATTTATTGCTTTGTACAGCTTTTCAGCTAAATATAATTATCACTTACACCTGACATTGGAGCTGCTGGCCAGCACAGTGAAGTCACCACATTTCCCTCTGAATAGCGACTGAATAGTCGCTATTCATGATTGGAAAGCACGACTATTCTTCTCTGAGAATGCCCGTTGTTTTTTCACTGATAAAATTGTATTAACAAAAACCACAGTACGCTTAAGTATGCTTAAGAGTTGTCAAACCTGTTTTTATTTATTTTTCGGCACTGTCGAGTGGTCACCGCGCAGGCAGACACCTCAGATGTCCTGCCCCCACTGTGACTAGAATATAGTGTACACAAAGCACTGAAATCTTTCGAGCAGATGATCAGGTGTTCCGCAGACGTAGGGATAGTACATAATTCAGGCTTTATGAACTCACATCTGGGATTCGATTAATTAGGGTTATTAATTGTTAGAGTTCATCAAGGTGAATCGAAACCTGTTTTTATAGCTTTAAAAGTCGTGCAATGTCTAAGCAGGAACACATCATTATATCTTATATATGAAAAATACATAATATAGCACCCAAACAAATGCAAACATGTTTTTAATAAAATGCTTTTATTCATTCATAAACCTAACTCACATAACTCACATTCCCGAATGCCCCCCACCCTGCTTTACAATTTTAGGAAGACTAAGGAAGGACTAAGGAAGCTGTCATCTGTTGTTGAAGCTCTGTGAGCTCGGTGACTTTGAGACCACTTGTTATCCCAAGTTATTTGAATTACCACAATTCAAATAGAGAAAAAAGAGCTGACTGACAAGATTTAAGATGTGGCTCCATAACAAAATGAATTAAAGAATGTGCAATTAAGTTTTTTTGTGCCTGAAAGATTTCCATCATCAACATTTCACTGATTCCCAGTTTTAGGTGCTCTGGGATATGTTCAGACACAATCAAGTTAGTATGTGCCGGAAACCCAAAACTATTCCCTGAAGACATGTTGGCAGTGCTCAAAATGTTGTAGCTAAAAATCATTTCTAGCACTCACAGGCTGAGAAGTATAACATGAAATAGGTGAGTATATAGATCTGCATTAGTTCTGAAAGTTAATGCTAATTGGCATTAAATAAAATTTATTCCTTTGCTTTTATAGAAGCATTTTCAGACAGATTTAGTACGGCATCAGAAAAGAAAAATTACTTTTAGCTGTACCTAAAACCAGCACTGTTCAGATGTTGTTCACACAGGGAATCTTCACAAGAGGAAATGGCTCTGTCTTCGCATGAATGTGATATTTTGCGTCAGGGAAGATGAATACGAACCTATATCCCTTTGAAACTCATCAAAAAAGACACACTCACCAGAGCTTGCACAACTATAACTAAAACCTCTTCACTGTGTGCAAGTTTATGCAGGTAAATAATTGCTATTAGAAATGATTTTTTAATCTATCAATGTTAGATAAAAAAAACACATTGTCCGACGTTAGAAAGCACCTTGCATTACATTGCTTGAAAAATAATTTTATTTTGAGAGACTGGATAAGTAATTTAAGTATTTTTTAACTTCCTGAAAAACAAGCCAAGCTATGAGTCATCTTTAAAAGACATGTTAAAAGAAGAAATCATGTTTTTGGATGTTGATGTAATGTGATTGGAAGACAGCAAGTGAGGTAAAAAATATTATCACATTATCTGGCGAACCTTGTTTTGTCAAAGAACCAGAGATCATCTTGCTTTCAAAGGACAGCACAGACTTTTAAAAGACCGCCAAAGATGTTACGCCAGCAGCCATATCACCCTGCCACTCACAACTTGCAACTTACTGCTGCTAAACAGGTGTGAGCCTGGTCAGTACTTGGATGGGAGACCTCCTGGGAAAAGCTAAGGTTGCTGCTGGAAGAGGTGTTAGTGGGGCCAGCAGGGGGTGCTCACCCTGCGGTCCATGTGGGTCCTAATGCCCCAGTATAGTGACAGGGGCATTATACTGTAAACAGGCGCCGTCCTTTGGATGAGATGTAAAACCGAGGTCCTGACTCTCTGTGGTCATTAAAAATCCCAGAGGGTTTCTCAAAAAGAGTAGGGGTAAAACCCTGGCATCCAATTTCCCTTTGGCCCTTACCAATCATGGCCTCCTTATAATCCCTCTCTATGAATTGGCTACATTACTCTGCTCTCCTCCTCACTGATAGCTGTTGTGTGGTGAGCATTCTGGTGCACTATGGCTGCCGCTGCATCATCCAGGTACAGATGCAGCCATTCAAAATGAGTGGCGTATTTCGCAGCATACCCCGGTGGGCATGTCGCGATATCACGCAGTATCACGTGGTTAATCGCATAATTTGACATCATGCCGGAAAGAATCCGGCATCACCTTGTAAAACCGCTAGGGGGAGCTTAACCTCTCATGTATAGCATTTGAGCTTTTAAATTTGAACTGTATATTACAGCATGTCAATCATCAGTCATTAAAATGTTGGTATATTTTATGAAAGCAAGATTGCTCAGTTGGACAAACCTACCTTTATCAGAAATATTTATTTATCAAAGCCTTTACCGAAAATATTACTAATAGTATTAATAATGAATGACTTTGGACAAGCTGTATACTCAAAGTATAGTTTCTTTAGCACATTTGTACAAGCACTTGGAATCTGTCCAAGCCTTACTTTGTCAGGCATTTTGTTTTACTTCAACGGGCATAAAAAACTCCCTTGCTTTTAACAGGGCGTTTCATAATTTCTAACTACGAAAATGATTTAAAATGCGACACTTATCATTCAACTAGAGCTCAAAATATCACAAAGATCCTCAAGAGCACAGCAAAGACTGTATTAAAAGATACTTGTATGAGATACATGAGAATCCAGGCTTTTTTATCAATGCTTTCTTTTCCGTATACCAGATATTATGGAACCACTTCAGAAGGGTGTCAGCCAGTCAGATTCCAGGAATCGGTACTTTAAAGGAAAAATACACACCGGTATTCCATTTCTCCCTAAACATTTTAAGCATCGAAGTATTTAACTAACATGTGAAATAGTGTGTGAAAAAGTGGTAGTTTTAAGCTTTTCTGCTGATATAATATGGAATCGCATATCTAAAGAATTTAATAACGATGATGATTATATTCGTGTACTGCGACAGGGCTGTGTAGAGCTGTTTCGCCACTTTTGTCATGTGACTTCCCTTATAGCCCACTGGTCTACGTGCCCGATTACCAACTCACGGGTTGTGTGTTCAAATCCAGCTGGTGCTGGACTTTTCTTTTAACAAACATGTCTTTGAAAAAATAGAATAGCAATATTATGGACAATCAATTGACTTTTATATTTCAAAATATCACAACATGATCGATTCTAAGTCATTTTTGATAACAATGAATAGTCACCTTCTTCCCTTCTGACAACGGTCCCTGCTTCTGCTTCCTGCTTCTATTGTGTGTGTGTAAAATAGAGTAAATTGTGTAGAGAAATGGAGGCTGGACAGTATGCGTTACAATATAAACATTTATATTGATTTAAATTGTGTTTTGATTTAAATCGCAAACGCGTGTTTAATTATATGTTTTTTTTAATCATAATCAGACTAATGCAACATAAATTGATACAGTATCTTTGTCTTCTAAGTATCTTAATAAACTTTCAGCATAGCTTTCTACCCGTTTAGATTTATTATTCTTGGGATTTTGGGATCAAACGTGGAAGGATTAGATTGTAATTGTTTTTATTTTTCAAATACGTTTTAGAAAAGTGTAATCTATACCTGCCCAGACTGTACGCCTTCCTAAACCCCGCCTTTCACTCCTGTCCTGCTCTTCCCCGCGCAGCCCACCCGGGCGCTCTTCGGCCTCTGCCCGGGACGAATGTATATTTTGATATTTACACCCGGCGCGGCACCGAGGGAGCGTCTGCATTTATAACTTAGTTTTTAAAATTAGTCAAGCAATATGAAGCATCTCCTTTTACTTTTAAGTCCCTTAAATACATTGAGCACAGCTTTCTCACCACTTAAGATTACTTTTTGATACCATCCTTACACAAAGCAGAAACTTTCCGATGACATACAGTACAAGTGGAAAGATTACAGATTTTAATCGTCTTTAATTTTGTTACGTTATACGTTTTAGGAACGTTTCATCTAAGCAAACCACAAAACTATTCTCGATTGTATTTCTGAATGTTATGTTACACCTACAGTAGTTCACTGCTTTAAATACATCGAATTAAGAAAGTTAGGTGCAGCACTTTAGATCTTTTTTTCTGAACCAGGGGAAATCTGATCATGTTTCTCTATAACAATAATAAAAAACTTTATTTTACATATCACCTAAAAGTGGCATCTCAAAGCAATACAGTAGATGGAAAAACAGTTAAAAGGGACCAAAGTAAATACCAGACAAACGCAAACGCATTTTTAATAAAATGCTTTTATTCATTAAGCAGAGAGTGAGAGGGACATCCAGCAGAGAGAGACACACACACTTATCCAGTCTCTCGAAATAAAGGTATTTTTCAAGCTATGCAACAAACGTCAGGCAATGTGTTTTTTTTAATCCAACATTGACAGCTACATCTTAAATCTTGTCAGTCAGCTCTTTTTTCTCTATTTGAATTGTGGCTTACACATCGCACGACTTTAAAAGCTAGAAAGACAGGTTTCGATTCACATTACCTGGCGAGCCTTGTTAACAAAAAAACAGACAATACACAGGGAGGGGGAGGTCAAGCGAGAGAGAGAGTTTTTTACCCTCTGTCTAAAAACCCAAATAACCCGGGGCAGAGACTCTGGGGGGATGATTGCGTGGTACAGACCGTAGCTCAGTCAATTCTTATGGAATGTGCTTTCTTTCTTCTTTTTTTCAGCATGGAATAAACCTGTTACTTGATTCATATGGATGCCCGGTTACGTTATACGTTTTAGGAACGTTTCATCTAAACAAACACCACAAAACTATTCTCGATTGTATTTCTGAATGTTATGTTACACTTACAGTAGTTCACTGCTTTAAATACATCGAATTAAGACACCCAAGTTAATAATGTAACATGCCACTGTTTGTGCATGAACAAAGTTATACTTGGATTTCCTTAGATATGCGATTAAAAATGTTGAATCCCCGGCACATTCCATAAGAATCAGTGCTTTTACAGTATATATCGTCTTTAAAGGTGGCTTCTCAAAATACTTTACAGGATAAAAACAACAAGAACAGCAACAACAACAATATTGTATTTCATTGCACTTTGAAAACCAAGTAATAACTTCACTATATGTGCAAACGTTTCATATGTCGCTGTTGTGAATGCCTGTGGAGTGTATCTTATTTGCCTTACGTCCTGGTTATCTCGCTCGCCCTCCCCCCCTCTCTCCCTCAATTCAATTCAATTCAAGGTGTTTTATTAGCATGACAGATGGGTAAAATCAGTGTTGGATATTTACTTTGCTTTGAGATTCCACTTTTAAAGGTGATATACAGATGCAGCCATTCAAAGTGCGCGGTACAGACACGTACCGGAGGTAATTGGCTACGGCGTCGTGCATCCTGACGCGCGATGACGCAAAATACCGCGGTACGTGATTGGTTGACCGACAGGGGCACTCGTGGTCCGTTGGTCTGTCGTAGAAAGACTTACTGTAAACGTCTTTACTGTGCCCGTTGTAGATATTGAATTTTACCACTGAAGGGAAATCTTAGTAGCTGAGCATAAAAAGAATAGGAGCATATTGTAACGCGTGTGAAGGCCATAAACGATATTAATTTTGGAACATAAACATACAGTATATAGCTGGTCTTGGTACTTTAAAGAAAAAAATACACACCAGTATTCCATTTCTCCCTAAACATTGTAAGCTTCGAAGTCTTTAACGTGATATCGGAGTCAACAAGCATACTTTTAGAATTTGATTAAAAGGGAATATAATATGGAATCGCGTATCTCAAGAATTTAATAACGGTATGATTATATCCGTGTACTGCGGCAGGGCTATGTAGGGCTGTTTCACCTCCCTGTTCATGCGAGCTGTCTTGTAGCCTACTGGTCTAGGTGCGTGACTACCCACTGGTAGGTTGTGTGTTCGAATCCAGCTGGTGCTGGACTTTTCATTTTTATTTATTTATTTTTTAATTGCGTAACATAAACATATTACCTTATGCAAACTGTACTGTATACAGTATGTATATGTATATTTAATGTCTTAACTGTGCCCGTTTAAGTATTGAATATTCATATCTAATTATTTTTAACTTGATTTACAGTATTTGAGAGGTATGTCTTAACACCGATACTACAGTGCTTAAGTACTGCTCACGTATATGTTTCTAGGTTTATATTATGCATTTCATACGGTCAAATTACTTTTGAGCAAAAGTATGCGTTTTAGTTTCGTTTTGTGCTGGGACCCGTGGATTGATTAGAGATATCAAGTACATACAAGTCATTTTTTAAATGTTGTAGTTCGTCTTGAAAAAATGTTACGAGTTCATCATCTATCAACAATTACACAGGTTCTGTTTCCATATTGCGGATTTTGGTTACGTAATATTATGTTTCTAAAAATCCATCCTCTGTAAAACGTCTTCTCTAATTGTCCTGCATATGTATTCGCTAATGAAAATGTGTGTTCTGAGCCTGGATCTCTACATTTCTGTATGAACCAGCTTAGAGGGCTAAAGACAGCTTGTGTTTAAATTGAGTGTAAGGCAATTTATGCTTCTAAAGTCATGGTCAGCATTTATTTTTGTACTGTGCTGTAAACTTGTTCTGTGCCAAGTCACATTATTTTATAGCGTTTTTATAGCGTTATCAAATACGGTGTTACTGTAGTTTCCTGACTCCCATGTCACATGGTCTGTGATTGAAACCTGTAAAACTGGTTTAATTCATCACAGCCAGCACTCTTCAGGTGTTAGGGTCTTCTGCTCAGAATGAAACGCTAAAATGTTTGTGTATATTCTAATGGTAGTGGGGGCAGGGTGTGTGGGAACAGGTTTGGTTGAAATTGCATTGGAGATCTATGTTCTTCACACCTGAAACATTTTCTCTGAAAGCATTTTCTTCGCAGTTTAAACAATCTTGTTTGTTACAGCATGTTACAGTTTACTATTATTAACCATATTAATTTTAAGTGCTTAATGTAAAATCTTGTAAAAATATATTTTCATTGTTCAAATATACATTAAGTCTGACTATCATATAATAAGTTAAATACAAAACTAAAGAAAAAATAGGGTTAAATATAATTCAAAATATTTTGCTAACAATGTTAACTGTTTATGAATAATAAAATGTATTAACTAAGGAGTAGGATGGCACAGTTGTTAGTATGTTTTTTGTTTTGTTTCTTTTTCATAAATACAACAGTAGTACCTGATGTCTCAGTGGCTTTCAAAATTACTACGGTGAGGTGCACTGACAGCTGTGTGGTGTGGCGCAGTTGTGGCCTGGCACGGTGAGGTGCGCTTGCAGCTATGTGACGCAGTGGTGGCCTGGCACGTCGAGGTGCGCTGGCAGCTGTGTGATGCAGTGGTGGTCGGGTACCGACCACGCACTTCACCGTGCCAGGCCACAACTGCGCCATACCACACAGCTGTCAGCGCACCTCACCGTAGAGACGGGGTGCTTCTGCCGCCCCAGCTTCCAAAGAGCGAAGGGTAAGCAAATACAGCAGACTTCATCTGAAATACGCGATTACAGCGCATATTACAAGGTATTATTGCCGTTTTGAATTTTAAATTCAATTATAATTATTTCTTCGTAGCCTGTTCTTCAAGAAAAAACCGCAAACTGCGAAACGATCTACCACCAGGACAGTAAAAAAGAAAGCGGTAAGAAGGGAAAAAAGAAAAGTTTATTTTGACTTATGTTCCGCGACTGATGAATACTACAGTGTGACTTTATTTCTTACATGAATTATGTTATTTTGCCACAGGCCGTGGGTCTCTGCTCTCGGCCACTGGCCAGGGTGCCAACCTGTAGAAGCAGCACCTGTATGGAGACATTTCGGCAGCAGCGGGAGCACTACGATGCATTACTGGGGAGGATTGGGAGGCTAGAGACACTCCTGAAAATGCAGAGGAAGGAGACAGTATGTTCCAGCAGTCAAACAGTTGAGCAGCTGTCTCCCGAAAAGTGCCTCTCCCCGCCGCACAGGTTGCAATGCCTGGCGGAAGCTCTGCCCCCCGCAGAGCACACACCACCTCAGGACACTCCATCCCGGCCTCTCAGTTCACCACCGCGCAGGAATCTGTTGATGCTGTCCCCGCCGCCTATCTCCCCCCAGGAAGCACAGCAGAATTCACAGACGCCAGTGGGACGAATAATTCTCCCAGATGTCCAACTGCTACCCATCACCCAGGAGATTGAGGGGGGGTTGTACTTGCAGTGCATCCGCATAGACGGGAAAGCAAGAGCCGACCGCTACGCCACCCTCATGTTTCGAAATCTTGTGACTTTTGAAATTTACTGGGGGTGGACCACGTCTGTAAATTTCGATGGGTCCAGAGGCGAAAGTGCCTTGCCTTGCAATCTCAGGGAAACCATTAGTACGATGGTGAATCGGAGATTCTCAACCCTTGCTGCGTACGACTGGAAAATAATTCGTGATCGGATCAACGAAATGCTTCGTAGGAGGAGGCGGTCTTTTCCTCTTGTCTAACAGTCTGTCCACAAACAAAACATTCCTGTTAGACAAGAGGAATTGAAAAAAAAACAATTTTGTCAATGAAAACCGGTGTGTATGTCTCTCCCTGCTGGATGTCCCTCTCACAAACTGCTGAATGAATAAAAGAATTTTATTGAAAACGAGTTTGCGATTGTCTGGTCTTTAAATTCTTGAGATACGCGATTCCATATTATATTCCCTTTTAATCAAATTCTAAAAGTATACTTGTTGACTCCGGTATCGCGTTAGTTAAAGACTTCGATGCTTAAAATGTTTAGGGAGAAATTGAATACTGGTGTATGTTTTCTTTAAAGTACCGAGACCAGCCATATACTGTATGTTTAAGTTCCAAAATTAATATCGTTTTTGGACTTCACACGCGTTGCAGTATGCTCAGGCACTAAGTAAAAGGAGATGCTTCGTATTGCTTGACTAGGCCCTTAACCCCAACTGCTCCAGGGGCGCCGTACAATGGCAGACCCTGCGCTCTGACCCCAAGCTTCTCTCCCTGTCTCTGTGTCTGAGTCTCCCTGGAGAAAAGCTGGGGTATGCGAAAAGACGCATTCCTAATGCAAGAAATTGTATAGGGCTAATAAAGAAACATTATTATTATTATAATTTTAAAAACTAAGTTATAAATGCAAACGCTCCCTCGGTGGGCTGCTCTGGTGTGTCGGCTCTTACACAGTGCCTGTCTGCCGTAAGCGTTACAATATACATACCCAACACTGCTTGTACCCATCTGTCATGCAAATAAAACACCTTGAATTGAATTGAATTGAGGGGAGAAGAGGGGAAGGCTAAAGCCAATACTGGCTCAATGGGCTTTGACGTGCTAATGCGTTGGTTTAACAGTCCGGGTGTGGCAGGCTTCCAATGTCAACTCGACTCGATTGGAAGACAATGAACGTATTTTAGCCCTAAATGAATTAATAGCAAACATGGTTTACATAAAATACATTTTTCCAAGAAAGATTATAATAATATGATCTATAGTTGAAATCTGAGCCTACTTTAAAAATAAAGGAAAAGCATTTTCAGAGAGCAATCACGCTGTGTTTATGTAGAAAAAGCGATTAGGTTTATGAGCAATCTAATTACCTATTCGCTTAAAACGCTATATAAAATAAAGTTTATTTAGAGATGAATGATCAGTGTCGCAGTTTAAATAATGTGAGTCAGGAAACTAACACAGCGCCACCGGATTTAATAACGCAATTAAAACGCTATAAAATAATGTGACTAGGCACAGAAAACGTTTACAGCACAGTACAATAATAAATGCTGACCATGACTTTAGAAGCATAAATTACCTTACACTCAATTTAAACACAAGCTGTCTTTCTGTATGAACCTCTAAGCTGGTTCATACAGAAAATGTAGAAATGCATTAGCCTGATTATGATTAAAAAACAGATAATTAAACACGCGTTTGCGATTTAAATCAGAACACGATTTAAATCAATATAAATGTTTATATTGTAACGCATACTGTCCAGCCTCCATTTCTCTATAAAAATTTACTCTGTTGCACACACACACACAATAGAAGCAGGTACCGCTGTCAGAAGGGAAGATATGTTCAAAATATCGCAAATATCGATCATGTTGTGATATTTTGAAATATAAAAGTCAATTGTGTCCATAATATCGCTTACCTATTTTTTCGAAGAAATGTTTGTTAAAAGAAAAGTCCAGCCCCAGCTGGATTCAAACACACAACCTACCAGTTGGTAGTCACGCACCTAGACCAGTAGGCTACAAGACAGCTCACATGATCAGGCAGGCGAAACAGCCCTACACAGCCCTGTCGCAGTACACGGATATAATCATACCGTTATTAAATTCTTGAGATACGCGATTCCATATTATATTCCCTTTTAATCAAATTCTAAAAGTATGCTTGTTGACTCCGGTATCACGTTAGTTAAAGACTTCGAAGCTGACAATGTTTAGGGAGAAATGGAATACCGGTGTGTATTTTTCCTTGTGATATTTTGAGCTCTAGTTGAATGATAGGTGTCGCATTTTAAATCATTTTCGTAGCTAGAAATTATGAAACGCCCTGTTATAAGCAAGGAAGTTTTTATGCCCGTTGAAGTAAAACAAAATGCCTGACAAAGTATGGCTTGGACAGATTCCAAGTGCTTGTACAAATGTGCTAAAGAAATTATACTTTGAGTATACAGCTTTCCAAAGTCATCCATTATTAATACTATTAGTAATATCTTCAGTAAAGGCTTTGATGCATAAATATTTCTGATAAAGTTAGGTTGTGTACTTTTGTCCAACTGAGCAATCTTGCTTTCATAAAATATACCAACATTTTAATGACTGATGATTAACATGCTGTAATAAACAGTTCAAAATTAAAGGCTCAAATGCTGTACATGAGAGGTTAAGCTCCTCCTGGCGGTTTTACAAGGTGACGCCGGATAGTTAGTCACGTGACACACGTGAACCGCATGATACCCCGGTGGGCGTGTCGCGGTATGCCGCGAAATACCTCACCCATTTTGAATGGCTGCATCTGTATAAAATTTTAACTAAAATAAATTGATATCTTTGTCTTCTAAGTATCTTAATAAACTTTCAGTATAGGTTTCTCCCCGTTTAGATTTATTTTTCTTAACTAGTATACTTTAGATCTTTTTTTCTGAGCCTGAAAATCTGATCATGTTTCTCTATAACAATAATAAAAAAAACATTATTTTACATATCACCTTTATGTGATATCACCTTAAGGATGCACAAAGAAATTTAAAATTGTCTTCTTTAGGTGTGAGGGTAGGAGTGGATCGCAGCGGGCATAATCGGCAAATTAGGAAAACAAAGAACAGGACAGGCGAGACGTTTATCCAGAGAGCGAGTGATCAGAAAAAGGAACAGCTGTTACACCCAGGTTTTACGCTCTCTCTCTGTTGAATGAATGAAAACATTTTATTAAAAACGCGTTTGCATTTGTCTGGGTATTTACTTTGTAATCTGTGGTTTATATCTACTGTATTGTTTTGAGATGCCACTTTTAAAGGTGATATGTAAAATAAAGTTTTTTATTATTGTTATAGAGAAACATGATCAGATTTTCCCTGGTTCAGAAAAAAGACGATTAAAATCTGTAATCTTTGCACTTGTATGTCATCGGAAAATACAATCAGTTTCTGCTTTGTGTAAGGATGGTATCAAAAAGTAATCTAAGTGGTGAGAAAGCTGTGCTCCTCAAAGCGCTTTACAGGATAAAAATAATAACAACAATAGTGGCTGGGCAAACGATTTATAGAAATACAAAATGAGATACTGTATAATGATGTGCATGAACAAAGTTATACTGCAATTTTCCTTAGATACCCGATTAAAAAAAAAATTTTTTTTGAATCCCCGGCGGAACACATTCCATAAGAATCAGCGCTTTTATACAGTATATCGCCTTTAAACACATATATTTAAACACGAGTTTACGGTTTAAATCAAAACGCGATTCAAATCAATATAAATGTTTATTTTGTAACGCATAGGTGACTATTCATTGTTATTAAAAAGACTTAAATTCGATCATGTTGTGATATTTAGAAATATAAATTTGTTTGGCGCGAGTGAGGTTTTATTTAGTCTCTGACCAAGGGAAACGTTTCATTTTTTCAAAGAAATATTTGTTAAAAAATAAAGTCATAGTTCCATGGGATTCAATCACAGACCATGTGACAAGGGAGTCAGGAACCTAACCCACAGCACCACCAGCGCAGTCACGTGCTGACTGCTGAAAAAGCACTACAGAAACATTATCGACAGACAATGTACAGATTTGATAAAGCTATAAAATAATGTAATTAGGCACAGAACAAGTTTACAGCACAGTACAATAATAAATGCTGACCATGACTTTAGAAGCATAAATTACCTTACACTCAATTTACATACAAGCTGTCTTTAGCCCTCTAAGCTGGTTCATACAGAAATGTTGAGAACCAGGCACAGAACACACAGCTTCATTAGCGAATACATATGCAGGACAACTGGAGAAGACGTTTTACAGTGGATGGATTTTTAGAAACATCCCATCAGTGACATCACTGAAGTCAACTCCTAGGTAACTGTCGTGTGGATAGTTTCACAAGAATCAGACAAAGGTTTAAGCATCGCTTGTTCTAGATAAAACTGCAAAAAAAAACAACAACCCATAATGTACTTCTTTGCTGCTCTGTTTGCCCAAATCATATATTCACAACGTGAAATTAGAAAATAATATTACGTAACCAAAATCCCCAATATGGAAACAGAACCTGTGTAATTGTTGACAGATGATGTACTCGTAACATTTTTACAAGACGAACTACAACATTTAAAAAATGACTTGTATGTACTTAATATCTCTAATCAATCCACGGAGATATAGTTAAAGCAGTCCCTGCACAAAACGAAACTAAAACGCCCTGGGCATACCGTTTCACGCTTCTTATTAGTTGCTCAAAAGTAATTTGACCGTATGAAATGGATAACATAAACCTAGAAACATATACGTGAACAGTATTTACGTAGTATCGGTGTCAAGACATACCTTTCAAATACTGTAAATCAAGTTAAAAATATCTCAAGACCGATTCTGGTCATAATGAAACCATGTTTCGTGTATGTTTTCTTTAAATTACCGAGACCAGCCATATACTATATGTTTATGTTCCAAAATTAATATCGTTTATGGCCTTCACACGCGTTGCAGTATGCACCTATTCTTTTTATGCTCAGGCACTAAGATTTCCCTTCAGTGGTAAAATTCCATATGAATATTCAATACTACAACGGGCACAGTAAAGACGTTTACAGTTAATCTTTCTACGACAGACCAATGGACCACGAGTGCCCCTGTCGGTCAACCAATCACGTACCGCGATATCCCACGTCATCTTGCGTCACGATGCGCAACGCGGTAGCCAATTACCTCCGGTACCTGTCTGTACCGCGCACTTTGAATGGCTGCATCTGTAGATGCTGCACACTGGTGGTGGTGAAGGGGAGTCCCCATTACCTGTGAAGCGCTTTGAGTGGAGTGTCCAGAAGAGCGATATATAAGTGTAAGCAATTATTATTATTATTATTATTATTATTACTAGCAAGGGTTAATTGCACTATGAACCGCTTAAAGAAATGAAAAATAGTCTTGTTTAGGTGTGAGGGCAGGAGTGGATTGCAGCAGGAATACACAGCAAATAACAGGAAAACAAAGAGCAAGGCAGGTGAGACGAGTATCCAAACAGTGAATGATCAGAAAAATGAAACAATTGTTACACCCGGCTTTTCAACACAATTTTTGCATCAGACACATTTCCTGGTATAGATGGGAAAGCAAGAGCCAACTGCTACGCCACCCTCGTGTTTCGAAATCTTGTGACTTTTGAAATTTACTGGGGGTGGACCACATCTGTAAATTTCAATGGGTCCAGAGGCAAAAGTGCCTTGCCTTGCAATCTCCGGGAAACCATTAGTACCATGGTGAATCGGAGATTCTCAAAACTTACTTTGTGCGACTGGAAAAGAATTCGTGATCGGATCAACAAAATTCTACAAAGAAGAAGGTGCTCTTTTCCTCTAGTTTAACAGTCTGTCCAGAAAAAAAAACATTCCTGTTAAACAAGAGGAATGTAAACAAAATTATACAAAAGTAAAAAACTATTACTTTTTGACAATGAAAAACTGTGTGTGTCTCTCTCTCTGCTGGCGCACGGGCGCGGTGGGTTGCTGTACCAGCTGTACAGAAAATTAAAGTGCCCCTTTCTATTCAACGGGTGTCTGAGTCGCTGTGTCCTATCTTCTGACAGTCGCTGTTGTTAATGTCTGTAGAGTGTATCTTATTTTTAGTACTATATTTTTATATTATATTCCCTAATAATCAAACTCTAAAAGTATGCTTTTAAATGCACAGTGACATGGTCAGAAGGAGCAAAGGGCATGTAAAACATTTCCGAAATAACCACATGTAAGACATGTAAGAAATGTTTAGGGAGAAATGGAACACAGGTGTGTATCTTTTCTTTAAAAGACAGTACAAAGACCAGCCATACACACCTTTATATAGCACCTTTATATAGCGCCTTTAAAGGTGGCTTCTCAAAGCGCTTTACGGGATAAAAACAACAGAGCTGTTCAACCGGTTTTTATCTATTTTTCAGCACAGCCAGCCAAAATGCATCTTTTTTGTATAGATGACTTTGCCAAAATGTATTCAAAAATAAAAACGATTAAAATTGGCACGCCTGTAGCTTTATCACAAAAAAAGGGTGGGGGGGCGCATAAACTATTAATGAGTGGCTCTGGTGATATTTTGCTGTGAAAAGTGTAAAGTGTTTCCTCTTTTTAATGAGACATAATGAGACGAAGAGACGTGGTGCTTTTTTTAAAATCCCTTGCGGAACCGGGCTTCCATAAGAGTAATCAAGTGTAGCGGCAATGCTTGTTAATAAGACAGAATTAAGTGTTGCTATGCTTTCCCAAATGAGGCCCCATCTCTCTGTTCATCTCTGTGGTGCAGCCACAGAGAAGCTATTCATGCAGGCTGATTTAAAGATGTTTTCTTTTGATAAGGGACAGCTCCCAAATGGGGATGCACTTAGCTAAGCCTGGCTATCATGATCAATGGTCATCCATTGGCGCCTATCTGTCTAGGGACTGCCAGATGGACATCTGGACTGCATTCCTAAGTGTCAGGAGTAAGTGACTCATATCTCACCTTGATCAACCAATCAGGGACTGGTAGGGCCGAGTAAACCCACGTGGGTCTCTGATGCCCATTAAACTTTCAGCTAATGAACGAGCTGAAGTTCCTCCAGGTAAAAACTGGCAACACAGAGAGCCTGTAGGACTTTTCTAAAAAGGAAAAATTCCAGTAGGAGAATTCTAAGGAGAATTCCAGGGGTGCGAGACAATTCCAGGGCAGGACGGCCCAGGAACAGAAAGGCTCCCAAGGGCAGGACATTCTCGCAGCGCGCCTCCTGACCAACCTGAGACTCAGCCCGGACAACCAAGTAACGGCCAGTGTGCCCGAGTGCCAGAACTTTCCTTTGTTCTAAGAGTCGAGAGCAGAGGTTGCCACGAGTAACCAGAGGATCCACCTGAGGTTAGCATCAGCAGAAAGCCTCGTGGACAGGTCGGAACTGTGGACAGCTGAATCACTATTCAGAACTAGCGCTTCATCAGGAACGAAACGGTCCTCTTCCTGACCTGCTGGGACCCACAGTCATCTTTTCTCCTGTGCACAAACTTCACTAGTTTCAGCCAACACTATTCTAGCCGGTCTTCAGAGAGTATCAGCAGCGCACCATCGCAAGCCACACAGCACAGCTTGGCTCCAAGCCAGAGAGCGCGGATTGGACAGCAACAGCCTGCAACTGTTTCTTTGTGCCCGCAGGAGATCTGAATCCCCAGAGATTGGATGAGTATTCAACTTCACTGCATTACTGCTAGAGAATTAAATTGTTATCCCAACCAGTTGATATCAATTTAATTCCTAAGAGTTATGTACTTATTTTGAGTATCTAATGTAGAAGTTGTAACCAAGTTCAATTACGAAACAGTCTAAATGAATGATATACCGAATGTATGTCCTCTTGATATGTGTAACTCTTTGTAACTGATTGAATATATACCTTTTGTATTCTGATAACCCTCACGATAAGATCTGTTAGGTTTACATGCATATTTTATGTATTAATAAATGTATTCTTGTGTATTAGTACCTGTGTGTGTGCGTTGTTTGAGTTATACCGCAAGGTTGGATTCTAAAGCCATTAAAAGAATCATTTTGTGATTTACTGCTACAATTAATAATTGTCCCGGTAAATGCCCAAACCCCTACAGAACTGGTGCCTTGTGAGAGCACACTACACAAGTAATAGGTTTATTTCATGCTGAAAAAAAGAAAAAAGAAAACACATTCCATAAGAATCAGTGCCTTTATATAGTGCCTTTAAAGGTGGCTTCTCAAAGTGGTTCTCGGGATAAAAACAACAATAACAACAACAACAACAATATTGTTTTTCATTGCACTTTGACAGATTATCTTCAAATCAATTGTTGATTTAAAGTGTGACAGTAAATGTAACGCATACAGCCTCCATTTCTTTATAAAAATTTAAAAAATCGTTTGCGCAGAGGGGGAGTCTGCTCTCAGTAACAGCTGACAATCCTCCGTACACTCAAGTGAAAAATGAATAACGCCGTAAACGTAAACGTCGTATTTCGTATTTACAATTTGTTGATAATAAAAATGTTAAGTTCCCTAAAATTTTGTGACAAGGAAGTGGTGGTAAAACACCATGCTGCCCCATATATCAAGGAGCACTTTGGATCAAGACACCGTCTCTTTCAAGACAACGATCCGAAACATACAGCAGCAAGGGCGAGGCTTATAGCAGAAGGAGTGAACTGGGTGAAAACTCCAGCCGAATCCCCAGATTTAAATCCAATAGAGATGGTATTGCATTCGCTGAAAGACTATGTGCGGAAAACTGCTAAACCCAGCACAAAGCAAGAATTTATCACTGTCAATATAATGCCAATAATATTAGCTATTTTAGTTTTTGGAATACATTTTTATTTGTTAAATGAAAGCTGATGGTACTAGCTGGATTTGAACAGCCAACTCTTGCTTAGAAGTCAAGCACTTAGACCATCCCACCGCTCACATGGCCGCATGATGAGTGGTGAAACAGCCCGACACATACAGTATCAACAGACATTGTACAGTGTAAACTATTGTGTTGCAGTACATAAATATAATTATTAATTTATTTAGATATGCGATTCCATATTATAATCCCTATTAATCAAATTCTAAAAGTATGCTTGTTTACTCCGGTATCAAGCGTATTTGCAGAAAAGCTTAAAACTACCACTTTTTATACACGTTATTCACATGTTAGGTGAAGATTTCAATGTTTAAAATGTTTAGGGAGAAATAGAATACTGGTGTGTATTTTTCCTTTAAAGTACAGAGACCAGCCATATATAGTTTACATACTGTAATACTGTATATGTTCCAAAATTAATATTGTTTATGGCCTTTACACACGTTATGCTCCTATTCTTTTTATGCTCAGCTACTAAAATTTCCCTTCAGTGGTAGAATTCCATATAAATATTCAATACTAAAACGGGCACAGTAAAGACATTAAACATACATACTGTATACAGTACAGTTTGCATACAGTAATATGTTTATGTTCCTAAATCAATATATTTTATGAGTATTATTGACAAAGACCGTCAATGAAAAAATAAAATATTTTCATTTACAAAGACGGTTACAAAGAATCTGGAACAGGCCAATAGTTTGAGTTTACAGCTTGTCCAAGGTCATTCATTATTAATACTATTAGTAATATCTTCGGTAAAAACTTTGATGGTGACAGCTCAAACATGAGAGGTTGAGCTTTATTAGCTCCACCTTGCGGAAATTCCTGATACTATTATTTTACTTGCGATACTATGCAGTGTTATGCAAGAATATACAGTATTAATACGGTATTATACAGTAGTTACACCGTGACAAGCGCACTGCATTATAATGTGGTATCGCCCGCTTGTTTTGAATGGCTGCATCTGTACTAATGGGCAGATTACAGCAAAACCAAAAAGTTGACAGGACTACATCAACTACATCAACTACAAACGGCGGACATACAGGTTGTACAAGCCGGTTGCAGCGTGGCGATGGCACCGCCCTCTACTCCCCTGTGCATAACAGGGATGTTGGCCACCTGAGTTGACAAAGGCCTTCTTTAGCTCAGCCGGCAAAATCCCTCTTGAGAGATGCCAGACACCTGAGTTCAACTCTTTCTTAATAATGAGGGGTAGGAACTCTTTACAAAGCACGTGAAAAGAAATTTTGTGATAAGATAAGACTGAATTTGTCTAGAATACAGTAAGTAAGTCTTCTGCCCTTGTGGAAGAGGAGGAATGAAACAAAAAAATGAAAATTCCTCTCAGGCATTCATTGAAAAAACCCTATCTGGACAATCAAAACATTTTAGTCTAAGCGATAAATGCAAAATCGATGGTCATCCAAATGATCACAACAAGCCATTTATCATTAAATTCTCAAAAACAGGTCAAACAGGGAATCTTGATTGTGTTAATAAAACATGTAGATTTGAGAACGCCCTAAACAAGTGCTGGTTTAATTCTGTCATGTAATGTGTCATTAATATAAATGCAATACAGACCAAAATTAATCTGGAATTATATTCTGAAGGTTTTAAAATTATGCCTAGCTGTTTACTAAATTTGGTCAAAACCATCATCAATAATCCTGGCAGCTACTTTTCAATAAACAAAACTAATGTTGTATTTTTTTCATAGAAATAAAGGAGGCATCATACAGAGACATATCTTGGTCAAACCATGTACTCACAGTTGAGAATGCCAATACTCATGAAACACAAAAGAAATTGGAGCCACTGAACAGTTACATATCAACTCTGCTGCATAGTACAGCAGCACTGAAAGAGTCTTTAAATAGCTTGCGATCAGTGACAAAGAAACAGAGAGCATTGCCTGCAACAGTACACAAGACTTTCCAGACCCTTCTGGAATCTAAAGCTATTCAGATTTCCAAAGTACCTGTAGATGCCGAACCTGGTCAAATTGACACAAAACTAATATTAGAGAATTTCTCGCTTAACATTTATGATCCAAAATTTTGGAACATCACTACCTCTCTATTCAGACCGTGAAGAATAAGAATAAGAATAATTGCTTACTTATTCTTTCTGGACACTCCACTCAAAGCGCTTTACAGGTAATGGGGACCTCCACCACCAATGTGCAGCATCCACCTGGATGATGCGACGGCAGCCAAAGTGCGCCAGAACGCTCACCACACATCAACTATCAGTGGGAAGGAGAGCAGGGTAATGAAGCCAATTCAGAGATGGGGATTATTAGGAGGCCATGATTGGTAAGGACCAAAGGGAAATTTGGCCAGGACACTGGGGTTACACCCCTACTCTTTTTGAGAAATACCCTGGGATTTTTAATGACCACAGAGAGTCAGGATCTCAGTTTTACGTCGCATCTGCAGGACGGTGCCTGTTTACAGTATAGTGTCCCCGTCACTATACTGGGGCATTAGGACCCACACAGACCACAGGGTGAGCGCCCCCTGCTGCCCCCACTAACACCTCTTCCAGCAGCAACCTTAGTTTTTCCCAGGAGGTCTCCCATCCAGGTACTGACCAGGCTCACATCTTCAGTGGGCTGTCAGTTGTGAGTTGCAGAGTGATATGGCTGCTGGCGACAATACATTCATTAATTCAGCTGCAAAGACTGCCAGGGTATTCCAATTTCACAAATCGAATACCAGAACACATCTACGCTAACATTTGAACACCTAAAAGAAGATAACATCAAGGAATCACTAAGAATGTCTTTCCAATATAAAAAATTATGATAATGTTTTACATGCAAATCTTCTAGTTTTGAACACTGCTCATACATTATATATTTACCTACCAGTTTGAATATCATGAGTAACAATCCCCTATGTCTTGTCTCACCATCTCCTCCATTGCCAAGAGGAAACATCCAAATTTCAGGTATTTTGCTGCATTCGAAAAACTTCCCCTTTCTTTTACTGTTTGGGAGAAATGGGAATTGCACTTGATTCTGCAATGAAAATCATAACATAATCTACAGCTTTGCAATGATTCTGAAACTTAAAGTGACTTGTCAGACAACTGTCACAACATACGATTTAAGTTGCAGATTTGAAAATTTGCATGATTTTAGCACTACTGTGCAAAAACACTCATGTAATTGAGAATGCAGTGATGTTAAAAAATACAGAGATTTAGAAGGAGCAGTTACAATTAAACAGCCAATACCTGGGATACGTTTGGATGACATTAATATACTTATATATAAGGGTGCAGACATTTGGCTAAGCGACAGAATCATTGATGTCTACCTGTCAGTGATGCAGAAGAAAATGGAGAACCAAAGAACTTTAGTACTGCACTCTGCCTTTCCTAGTCAGTGTTTAGGAAATTATATCTTTCCGGAATATGATTTGTTACCATAGCTTCCTAAACTAAAAAAAAAACTGGTGGAAATTTGAGAGAGTACTAATTCCTGTGAATTTAAATTCTTCACACCAGGTGTGTGTAGTTCTAGAAATGACAAATAAAAACACAAAGACATTTATAAAGTATCGAAAACCATAGTAAATATTAGGATCGTGGATTCACTTGCGAGTATTGGCCACCATTTCGACAAATTAATTACATCTACAGTATACACAGGTATTTAATAGTTCAGCATGTAGCACAACATAATAAAAAAAAACTATATCAGTTTCAGTATACAACATGACCACGAATGCAGTCATTTCCCTAGACAGATTGACAGCAGTAGCTGTGGACTATATGTCTGCCTACTGTTTATGCAAAGAATATTTTTTTGGGGGGAAATCACCTTGTGTGTGATGGATTGACCATGCAGCTATTTCGACCTATGAGCTGGCCACCGGTGTTGTTCTGAATATTTAGATCTTGCATGTGTTCTTAGTGTTCCCCTATTAGTGTTCCCCTTTAAATTGTATGCCACATTATTTCCAGAAATATTAGGTAACCCTGGAGGAGGGGATAGCTGCCAGCCATGGTCCTTGCAGTTAAACGAGATTTTTCCTCCCCCTTGTGCTGTGCAGAAATGTTTATGTATCCAGTGGATTATAGGCAAGATAGCTGAAGCACCATTTCAATGCTGCCTGAGTAGTTCTACAGCTAAAATAATAAAGGCTGATCTTATTTAAGAGAAAATGGCATCATCGGTAATGTTTTGATACAGAACACCTGCAAGACATCTATACTTCCCAGTCTACTGAAACAGCAAAGGGGGAATCAATTATCAACTGGTAATTGGGCAACATGTGAGCCATCATTTCCACATTACCGGATCAAATCAAAAAGGCTCTGTAATATTTGTGTGCATCAGCAGTGAAACTGCATGTGGATTGGTGGAGGGCTGAGCAGGAATAACGGTTGCTCAGGGTCACAGGTCATATTGAATGTAGAAGCTAACGAGTTACAGGTTAAATAATAAAGAGTTTGTTCAAGTGTCACATCATCGTCCTGGGTTGTTAATTTCTAAACTATACATGTACAAGAAACAAGACAGGCTCCATACAATATCTGTGGCAGAGCCACCTTCCTGGGAAAGACACATCACCATTGAAGGTCTATTCAATAATTTGACTGTCTAAATACATTCTAACGAATTTAATCGAGCAGAATACCTCCTTCGATGACGTGTCTTACATTTACACCCCAAACAATTATCCCATAGACAGAATGGAAAAAAGTGTGAAATTGACACTTTTACAAACCAGTAAGGATGATCCCCCAATGAAGTGTTCCCACATTGCGAAAACTTCAAGAACAATCTAGTATCGGCGGCTATAAGGAAGTGTTCCTATAAACCTCAGCAATATTTTCAAAGATGCTTATCTGGCAAAACCATGGTTATGTACTGTTAACTGAGAGTTTGTAGAATAGATTTAAGCTACTTTTGGAGAGATACACATTTTATTTGGTCTCGAGGAGAGTGAGACCATTCCCTGTCGATCACTGAACAGTCCCAGCCCGGCAACAGGAAGTGGTCTATAAACTCCAGCAACATTTGCAAAGATGCTTTTCTGACAAAACCACAGTTATGTACTATTAGTACGCTGGGCAAACTTTCCGAGGTCAAATTCTTCCAGCACGGGGGTACCTTTAAAGCGAAGACGACGGCACCGAAATTTTTTGGCCCGCCATCTCTTTAAAGCCCTGGCCAAATATGAAGACAGTACGTACAGTTATAATTCAAACAGAATTAAAAACTACACATCCCAGTTACCATCGTGGTGCTTGTGATCATTGCGTTTAACCAACGAAACAGGGTGAAAAATCAGTCACATGACTTTGGGGCAGAGTTTCGAAAGCTTAACCTATCAGCAACAAAGCGAAATTTACACGATAGGCTACCTTAAACTGTCAGTTACACGACTGTGTATGTCGCTTAAGCCACTCCTATTTGGCATTTTAGTTATAGAGGCGAGAAAACGCCCCCCCCCTTCTCTCTGGGTGCCAGATTTGCCGCCATCTTTAACCGTTCCGTGTCCGAATCGCAGTAGCTACGCGTACAAAATAAAGTTCATTCCAGCTACAAAACATATATATTTTTGTGGTAAGAGGGAGCAAAACATCAGTATTTACTGCTATTAATTAGTGTACGATTTATCGTTGAAATCTGAGCCTAAATATAAAGTTAAAATCTCGACAAAACAATGTAGGAAATACAGAGAAAATAAATCTTTTCTGACATCTAAAATCAGTTTCGATCAAGGTCTCTAAAACGAACAAGAAAAAGAGGATTTTTGGAGGGCAATTACGCTGTGTTTATATAGAATAAGTGATTTATGAGCAATCTAATTTCTTGTTCGTTTAAAACAGTGAAATGTCAGCTGCAAAAGATCGCACCAGAAACAGCACTCTCTCTGCCTGTCATAGACGTTCAGGAAAGGGTGAATGAAGTCATGTCAAGTACAATAATTCGGTGATCAATAATAACAGTTGTAGGACAAGAAACAAAAGATAGTGAAAACTTAAGCTTTTTAAGCCTAAAACTCAAATTCATTCTACAAATTAAGGCAAATGAAAATTCAGGACGTTAAAGTGCTAGAGGTGTAAAAAATACAAAAATGAACATGAGCAAAAAGGTTTAGAAATGGAGCAGGTGTTGCTTTGAAATAAGCAAACAGAAAAAAAGCCACGACTATAGTGCAGAAGAGGGATGCAGGAACACTTGCTTAGATATACAAAAAAATCACATAAAGGTGTATGTTACAAAAGAACTTGCAAACATGTTCATCAAACATCAATTTCCCTTTGCGATCAATAAAGTCTTATCTATAAACATGAAACAGAGTGAGGAATCAGAAAATTAGCATGCATAAAAAACAGCAATTCTGTCAGTGAGCCCTAAATGAATTAATAGCAACCATGGTTTCATGGAGGGCTTCTCAGATAGTTGGGCATTCAGGAAAGTTGCCGGGTAAACATATTTTGTTAAAGCAAGTCAGTTTTTTCCGCAACACATAAAATACATTTTTCCAAGAAAGTTTAGCCTTTGTCACTAATGAAACCGCTAAATAAAGACATAAATATAGAAATCTTAAGATTTTTTTTATTCAATGTTGGTAGCAGGATGAACTGTGCTAAGTGTATATTTTGTCGCAGAGTTGCTGCAAGATGTTAACAGTGAAAAAAGGTATTTAGAAATGAGTTATTTCAAGGAGAAAATTTTCAGAATAACTGCAAATCTAGCAGGATAGAGAAAGCACAGAAAACAGGCAGTTAGATTGATCAGATTAGTATGAAAAGTCATTTAGTAACGGGAATGAGAAGAGTGACAAACTAGTATACTTTAGATCTTTTTTTTCTGAACCAGGGACAATCTGATCATGTTTCTCTATAACAATAATAAAAAACCGTATTTTATATATCACCTTTAAAAGTGGCATCTCAAAGCAATACAGTAGATGTAAAAACAAATAAAAGGACCACAGATTACAAAGTAAATACATATAAGAAAGACAAGCAGTTAGAGGTTCTACCAAAATTAGAAAATGAAGCAGATACAGACAATAAGTCTTCTGAAAAGAAAGGTTCTGAGGTTAGATTTTAATGCACTCAGGGTACGTGACTGATATCACTGGGAATACAAATTGAGAGCTCTGGGGTGCAGCTAGAGAAGACCCTGTCACCCACAGAATGTAGATGTTCTTGAGGACAGCTAGAAGACCAGGGTCAGACGGACAAAGTGGGGAGTAGACAGATAATCAGCCATATACTGTAGGTACTAAATGAGGATGAGGATTTTGAAGTTGACTCGAAACCTGATAGGTAACCAGTGCAAGGACTTGAAAACAGGTGTCATGCATCCCTGATAGGATTCTCGCTGTCATATTCTGAACATATTGAAGACTGCTCAGTGTGGATTTAATTTCCCCAGTGAACAGGATGTGCATTTATTCATTCTAGAAAAAAAGCCTTTCTTGATTTCTCTAGTTCCCTTAAAATAAAATAAACTATTATTCCACAATGCAGAGTATTACATGGCCAGTATTTACACATGATATTTGTGATTTAAAGAAATTAACACAAGCAGCTTTTGGGGATTTAAGTGTTGGCTGAGTTATAGCAGGATAAAAGACTAGAGATGTTGGTAAGAAGAAGATAATTTTGGGAAAGCTGAGGAATACACTGATAACAAGAACACTTCCTAATGGGGTTAGGCATACTTTTGATGAAGATGATGAAGTTAACAGACTGTATGTTTACATATATACTGAAATGAGGATTGTATTTTAGATTTTGTGTAGTTGCTAGCATTGAACTGTGTGTTGGATGCACATGAATTGAAGGAATGGGCAAACATAGCTGATGCGGATCCACAGAGTCAGCATATTAAGATGTTTATAATTAGAGGCAATTTGTTTAAATAACTAGGTATGGATACTGATGTGCAAGAGAGGTGGAAAGGCTGTTTCCTTAAGTCAGCACTATAAAATGTTTTATTCTCAGTGAGATGCTGCCATTTCATAGTGGGTTTCTAACACTGTGTATAGTTCCATCCACACAGTGCCTTTACTTCCATCCATTTCTAATCTCTTTATCCAGTACAGAGGATTTGGAGCCTATCCCAGTAAGCAACGGACACAAGGCAGAATACACCCTGGACATAGCGCCAGTCCATCACAGGACAGACAGACACAAACACACACACACCAGGGCCAGTTTTCCCATAAACCAATTAACTTACCAGTATGTTTTGGAGTGCGAGAGGGAGTCATATCCCACATATGGAGAAAAACCATGTAACCCAGAGAGAACATGCAAACCCCACACACACAGGATGGCAGGAATTTAACCCAGTGTTGCAAGATAGCAATGCTAACCACTTCGCCACCATTATAAATGGATGGATATCCATATAGTTATCTTTCTCGTTCAGAGGTTTGCATGCATAATTTAATTTTGAAAGCTACTGAGACATCAGGTACTATTGTTGTATTTATGAAAAAGAAACAAAACAAAAAACATACTAACAACTGTGCCATCCTACTCTTTAGTTAATACATTTTATTATTCATAAACAGTTAACATTGTAAGCAAAATATTTTGAATTATATTAACCCTATTTTTCTTTAGTTTTGTATTTAACTTATTATATGATAATCATATTTAATGTATATTTGAACAATGAAAATATATTTTTACAAGATGTGGGGGAAAGTGCAACAACTTATTACATTGTTAAATTTAATATTATTGATTGCTAATAGTTTATGCGAACACCTAACTTTCTTAATTAGATGTATTTAAAACAGTGAACTGTGTAACATACCATTGAGAAATACAATCGAGAATAGTTTTGTGGTGTTTGTATGGATGAAACGTTTCTAAAATGTATAACGTAACAAAATTAAAGACGATTAAAATCTATAATCTTTCCAAAACAACAAGTTTTTGCTTTGTCTAAGGATGGTATCAAAAATTAGTCTAAGTGGTGAAAAAGCTGTGCTTAATGATAATTAAGGGACTTAACAGTAGACAGTAGTGTAAAAGTAAACAAGTTAACATTTTAAATGTAAACAATGCAGACATGTAAACAATGACTGCAGATGTGCAATAAATAAGAAATTATAATGAGGTAGATGGTGTAGGTGTGGTCCGAGGGGCATGGCTACATGTGTTTGCCAATCGCACTGCTGTGGGTAGAAAAGGTCAGGCAACTTACTGTAAATCCAGCTGGAATAGAAAATCTTTACATAAAGAGCAAATGTATTGTGTATTTTGCACATGGAACATGATTTAATGAAGTGGTCATCCAATGTAAAATATTTACTGCAGTTTACGACAATCTAGTAAAACAACAGTACATAAAATGTAATTATTAAAATGATTCTGCATGTCTCACAAAAACCTGATACATTATTAACTGCTTAGTTTAAATAATTATTATAATTATTTAGATAATTATTGCTAATAGCTTTTGCGAACATCTAACTTTCTTAATTAGATGTATTTAAAACAGTGAACTAAGTGTAACATACCATTCAGAAATGCTATCGAGAATAGTTTTGTGGTGTTTGTATGGATGAAACGTTTCTAAAATGTATAACGTAACAAAATTAAAGACGATTAAAATCTGTAATCTTTCCACTTTTAATGTCATAAGACAGAACAACAAGTTTCTGCTTTGTCTAAGGATGGTATCAAAAAGTAGTCTAAGTGGTGAAAAAGCTGTGCTTAATGATAATTAAGGGTCTTGAAAGTAAAAAGAGATGCTTCATATTGCTTAAAAACTAAGTTATAAATGCAGACGCGATTGCTGCCATAAGCGCTCCAGGCAGCAGAAAGTTCGTTCTGTACTGCTGGGCTCCGCGCCTCCTCCCTCTCTCGGTGCCGCGCCCCTCTCTGATGGAGCGCAGTGGGCGGTATGCTATTTTCAGAGCCTCTGATTGAGAAAAAAGATCAGTTACACACAAAAGGAAGAGAAAAGAATGGGATTTTTTCTCTTCGAAACGTGTGTTGTCTTTATGAAATTTGTGTATTTTAAACGTTTAATTAACAAGTAAAAACCTTACAGCGTACACAAAGATTCTGAGCTGATCACGAGGAAAAAAAATCACCCATTTTTCGCCCATAAAAAGTGGTTTTTAACCTTCAAAACCTGTTTTTATAGGTTTTAAAGTCGTGCAATGTCTAAGTTTAGCAGGAACACATCATTATATCTCATTTTTTATTTCTTTTTAAAAAAAAAAATTGTTTGCCCAGCCTACTATTAGCTATAGAATAGATTTGAGGTATTTTTGGAGAGGCCACTCAATTCAATTCAATTTATTTTTATATATCGCATTTCGAACAAAGCTGTGTGACAGTAAATAACATTACAATACAGAAAGAGAAAAAGCCAGAAGACAACGGAGAAGAGGAGCTAAAAACACTTCAGTAAAGCAAAAAAAATCCTCTATGGATCCTAGGTCAACTGGCTGCCCAAACCCTCTGGGCATACAAACATTATATAATTCTAAAAAAAAATACTAAATGTGGAGTATTAAGATTTCCATTGTGTCCATCTGTGTGCCAGTACTCCATGCAGATCTCTGAAGACCAGCAAATCCTCCTACTTGTATTCACGATATTCCTCTTGGATCCATGGCAGTGATGCAGCATCCAACTCAGATGGTACTCAGCTTGGGCACCATTCAGTCATATGGGGAGAAAAAGAGGATAGTTTAGTCAGAACAGATGTATCTGACTGGAAGGCCTACACCGAGGCACACAATGGCATGTACAGCAGCCATAATTTCAACCAGCTATGATGTAAAGTGTGAGTAGGCTAGGTTTAAGTAATAGGTTTTCAGTCTGGATTTAAATCCTGAGATTGACTCTTGTTCTTCCCATATGTAGGCTGGCGGACTATTCCTTAAACCAGGTGCCCTGTAACTAAAGGCTTTACCACCAGCTATATATGTTATATGTGGAATAAGAAGAAGACCTGTGTTCTGTGAGCTACGTGGGTGACTTGGATTGAATACATTAATCAGCTCCATTAAATAGACAGGTGCCTGATCTCTGAGAGCCTTATAAGTAAGTAAAAGAATTTTGAAGCCTGCCCTGTTCCTAACAGAAAGCCAACGGAGAGAACTAAGTATAGGTGTTATGAGGTTGTACTTTCTACTTCTGGTAACAATTCTACAGATGCAGCCATTCAAAATGGGTGAGGTATTTCGCGGCATACCGCGACACGCCCACCGGGGTATCACGCAGTTCACGTGTGTCACGTGACTAACTATCCGGCGTCGCCTTGTAAAACCGCCAGGGGGAGCTTAACCTCTCATGTACAGCATTTGAGCCTTTAATTTTGAACTGTTTATTACAGCATGTTAATCATCAGTCATTAAAATGTTGGTATATTTTATGAAAGCAAGACTGCTCAGTTGGACAAAATAACACAACCTACCTTTATCAGAAACATTTATGCATCAAAGCCTTTACTGAAGATATTACTAATAGTATTAATAATGGATGACTTTGGACAAGCTGTATACTCAAAGTATAATTTCTTTAGCACATTTGTACAAGCACTTGGAATCTGTCCAAGCCATACTTTGTCAGGCATTTTGTTTTACTTCAACGGGCATAAAAACTTCCTTTCTTTTTACAGGGCGTTTCATAATTTCTAACTACAAAAATGATTTAAAATGCGACACCTATCATTCAACTAGAGCTTTAAATATCACAAGGATCCTCAAGAGCACAGCAAAGAGTGTATTAAAAGACACTTGTATTTATCAACGCTTTCTTTTCTTATGGAACCACTTCAGAGGGGTGTTCCAGGAATCGGCACTTTAAAGAAAAAAATACACACCAGTATTCCATTTCTCCCTAAACATTGTAAGCTTCGAAGTCTTTAACTAACGTGATACCGGAGTCAACAAGCACCATACCAGGCCACCACTGCGTTACACCACACAGCTGCCAGCGCACTTCACCGTGCCAGGCCACCACTGCGTCACACCACACAGCTGTCAGCGCACCTCACCGTGCCAGGCCACCACTGCATCACACAGCTGCCAGCGCACCTCACCGTGCCAGGCCACCACTGCGTCACAACACACAGCTGCCAGTGCACATCTACATACCCGACCACCACTGCATCACACAGCTGCCAGCGCACCTCACCGTGCCAGGCCACCACTGTGTCACATAGCTGCAAGCGCACCTCACCGTGCCAGGCCACCACTGCATCATACAGCTGCCAGGGCACCTTACCGTGTCAGGCCACCACTGCGTAACACCACATAGCTGCCAGCGCACCTCACCATGCCAGGCCATCACTGAGTCAGAGATTAAATAAAACCTCACTAATAATAACAATGAATAGTCACCTAGGCGTTACAATATAAACATTTATATTGATTTAAATCGTGTTTTGATTTAAATCGCAAACGCGTGTTTAATTATATGTGTTTTTTGATTCACAATCAGACAAATGCAACATAAATTGATATCTTTGTCTTCTAAGTATCTTAATAAACTTTCAGCATAGCTTTCTCCCCGTTTAGATTTATTTTGGGATCAAACGTGGAACGATTAAATTGTAATCGTTTTTATTTTTTAAATACATTTTAGAAAAGTGTAATCTATACTAAAAAGCTGTACACCACCTGCTATAAAGATACATATTGTAATACTTTTGGGTTCGGATAGGACAGACACAAGAACTCAGACTTGCGGAGTTAAAGCAAGTTAAAGCCTTGATTTTATATATCACCTTTAAAAGTGGCATCTCAAAGCAAAGTAAATACCCAACACTGATTGTACCCATCTGTCATGCTAATAAAGCAGCTTGAATTGAATTGAGAGGGGGGGGGTGTATATTTGCTTTGTGTATAAAGTACATTGTGAATGTTTTCACAGCCTTCACTTTGTCGTTTTGATGCTATTTTTTGACCACGCACGAATATTCCTATGTCCGTATCTTCGCAAGGGAATCAGTGTGAATTTTAATACTAATTAAATGACCGCGGGCACTTTCCACCCCCTCTACATTCTCAGAGTAGAACAGACTAACCTTCTAATGAAAGACGGTCCACCCCCCACGGACAGGAAAAGTGCCCACAGGCACTTAAACTTAATATGGTCATAACGGTAAACAGTAACATGGTCAGAAGGAGCACGTACAAACATTTCCAAAATAACCACATGTAAGACTCTGATGCTTAAAATTTTTAGGGAGAAAGTGGAATACTGGTGTGTATTTTTTCTTTAAACTACCAATACCAGCCATATACAGTCTGTAACGTAGGGATTTCTATATTTCTTTATTTAGTGTTTACATTAGTGACAAAGGCTAAACTTTTAGCTTCAGTAACGTGTACATATCTCCCCTTTTTATAAAACGACTTGGTGGAAAACTGTTCCAGAGCCACTGTTGTTTCATCAGTGAAAAGTACATCATGAAATGCCTCTCCCTGTTCAATCCACTGGAAAAAAGAAAAGGAGCATAAAGCTTCTGATGGTCATAAACGATATTAATTTAGGAGCAGCATCAGAGGTATGTTTTTAACTGCACTGCATTGGAGAGAATACCATAGTGTGTTTTTTTTTACTCCCTGGCGGAAACTGGCTTCCAGAAGAATCAGTATGGCTCAGAGATTAAATAAAACTTCACAGACATTAACGAAGAGCATAACGCGTGTACTGTATACACTGCAAGTGTATACAACCCCCCTCTCTGCAGGAGTGCTGGCTGTGACCATTTGAACCGGTTTCACGGGTATTTTCAAAGTAGAAGGCGAGATTTCCAGCGAAAGACACCTCCCCCCCCCTCAAAAACCCAGTAAGTACAGTACTTACTAGTTAAAGGCTAGGCTCCCGACTACTGCGAAAGGAACCCTTTTTTCATTAGAAGACAATGAACATATTTTAGCCCTGAATGAATTAATAGCAAACATGGTTTACATAAAAGACATTTTTCCAAGAAAGTCTAGCCTTTGTCACTAATGAAACCACTAAATAAAGACATAAATGGAAAAATCTTAAGATTTTTAAAATACATGACGCTAAAATTTATTTGAAAATAAAAACAATTACAACCGCCAGGGGAGAGAGAGAACAGGGGAGGGATGTTAGTTTTGCATAAGGGGCGGGGCTATGGAAATTAGGTCTGTTTGGGAATGTGGAGTTACATGTTCTGGCTGTTTGTGAATTATCGTTGTTGAGTATGGAGTGTTGAGGTATTGATTTTGTGTAATGCTTTATGTTGAAAATTGAGGTGGATTTTGTTTATGAGAAACAGGATAAACTGGGATGGGAGGAAGGTTTGGTTTTGCATAGGGGGCGGGATTATGATAATTGGAGGACTTTGCGAGTGTAAAATGGTTTGATTATTTGATTTTGTATTGTGGTTGTTATCTATGTTTTTGGTTGGTATTATGTTTATATGGTTGTTTTTGTTGGTTGGTTGTTATTATGGTTATTAATAATACGATCTATAGTTGAAATCTGAGCCTAAATAAAAAGAAAAAGCAAGTGATTAGGTTTATGAGCAATCCAATTACTAATTTGTTTAAAACGCTATATAAAATAAAGTTTATTATTAATTTGCTGGATAGAGCGGTGAACATTATTATGCATAAGACAAAGATAACGATCCTGATCAGTTTAGAAATCTGTGTACGCTGTAAGGAGTTTACTTCTTAAACTTTTAAAATACAAGTTTTGAATAGAAAGAAAACCTCTTCCTGGTATAGCACACCAGCACGTCTTTTTTCTCCAATCAGAGGGGTGTCAGATAGTGTCAGCCAATCACCATTCTGCGTTGGGTAGCAACGGGTGACTGTTCTCAGGCGGAAGATGTAAACAGCTTAATGTTCGTGTCCTGCTACCAACATGCTTGGAGAGATCTTTAATCTTCACAGCCCTGACGTGTTCTCTGAAGCGGTCTCCGAGTCTCCTTCCTGTTTCTCCAATGTAGATGGCTGGGCATTTACTGCAAGAGATACAGTAAATAAGGTTGCTGGAGGTACAAGATGCTGTCTGGGTGATCCGGAATTGTCCTGAGGGGCCTTGAATGAGTGTGGTGGTGGCTGTGTACTTGCAGGTGATACAGCGAGCTCTGTTGCAAGGGAAAGTGCCTGGTGTGGATGGTTGTTGAGGGCGGTCAAGGGAGCTGTGAACAAGGAGGTTACGCAGATTAGGTGGTCGGCGATATGAGATGATAGGGCGATCAGAAAAGAGGGCCCCAATGGAGGGATCATCCTGTAGGATGGAAAAATTCTGGTTTATGGTCCTGGGGATAGGAAGTGTGTTAGGGTGGTAAGGAAGCACCAAGGGAATGCGGTTGTTACGGCGGGAGTTCCTGATCGGGTTGATGGTCCGGGGGGTGTTTTTGGCTCGGGCAAGGGCCCTGTCAATCACACTGCTGGGATATCCTCTGTTGATAAAAAATGAGTACATTTCGAGGGCTTGGTTCTCGAAGTCGATGTCGTCGCTGCATAGTCTTCGTAACCTAAGGAACTGTGAAAAAGGAAGATAGTTTTTAGTGTGGTTGGGGTGAAATGAGCTGTACAGGAGGTAGCTGTGTGAATCCGTGGGTTTGTAATAAACTGAAGTGGAAAGTCGGGGGTAGTTGATAGACAAGTGGATGTCTAGAAACGGAAGAGTGGTGGAAGATATGTGAACTGTATATTTGAGGGACGGGTGGAAGTTGGTGAAATGGTGCAGGAAGAACTCGAGCTGATCGTTGGAGCATGTGGCGGCACCGACGCAATCATCAATATATCGTTTGTAGAGGTCAGGGACATAGCCAGTGTAGGAGGCGAAGAAGCGTTCTTCTACCCAGCCGACAAAAATGTTGGCATAGCTGGGTCCCATTCTGGTGCCCATGGCAACTCCACTGACCTGTTGGTAAAAAAGATTATTGAAAGAGAATGCGTTCAGTGTGAGGACCAATTCTGCAAGGCGTACCAGGGTGTGGGTGGGTGGATCAAGCACTGTGCGTTTGTCCAGCGTGTGCTTGAGTGCTGTAAGGCCGTCATTATGGGGAATGACGGTGTACAGAGATGTGATGTCCATGGTAAAAATGTGGCAATCGGTACCCTGAAATTGGAAATCATTGAAAAGTTGGAGCGCGTGGTTGGTGTCTTTGATGTATGAGGGAAGATCTTCAACCAGCGGTCTCATGAGGCTGTCGAGAAAGGCTGAGATGTAAGTAGTTGGACAGTTACATGCTGATACGATGGGGCGTCCAGGGGTGTCCGGTTTGTGGATTTTGGGGAGGAGGTAAAATTGAGATACCTGTGGATGTTCCATGATGAGCCGGTTCGCCTCCTGGGGGAGCTCGTTACTGCTGATAAGAAGGGAAATGGTGGATACCACTTCCTTTTGGTAGTCAGTGGTAGGGTCCTGTTGGAGAGGGAGGTAGGCAGAAGTGTCAGTTAGTTGTCTAGAGGCTTCAAAGATATATAGATCCTTACGCCACACCACAACAGCACCTCCTTTGTCCGCTGGTTTGATGACGATATCATCCCTGTTGCGGAGAGACTGGAGCGCCTGATTTTCTCCTTGGGTGAGGTTAGACCTATGTTTACTGGGTATAGAGAGTGCCTTGGGAGCTTGATTAGTGCATTGGTTAATGAAATAATCAACTGGTGGAAAACGGCCAGAGGAGGGAGTCCAACAGCTCTGTTTGGGATTAATGTTGTTAATGACATCAATAACCGGGTTGTTATCAGCTGCCTGTGAAGAGGAATTGTCGGCAAAATGTGCTCTGAGACGGATCCTGCGGTAAAAGCGGTTAAGGTCGACATTGGTCTGGGGGATGTCCAGCTTCCTGGGAACTGGTACAAAACTGAGCCCTTTGCTGAGGAGGGATCGCTCATCCTGTGAAAGGGAAAGGCCAGAAGGTATGGTGACAACAAGGTTAGGGTTGGTGAGGGTGTCCGGGGTGTTGATGGTTTTCTTCTGTAGAAGATGACTGAGTTTTTTGTCCTTCTCTGTAGTGAGAAACTGGTAGAGTTTAGAGTTGAGAGATCTCCAAGCCAGAGAGCGCGGATTGGACAGCAACAGCCTGCAACTTTTTCTTTGTGCCCGCAGGAGATCTGAATCCCCAGAGATTGGATGAATATTCAACTTCAATGCATTACAGCTCGAGAATTCAATTGTTATCCAAACCAGTTGATATCAATTTAATTCCTAAGAGTTATGTACTTGTTTGAGTATCTAATGTAGAAGTTGTAACCAAGTTCACTTTACGAAACGGTCTTAATGAATGATATACTGAACGTATGTCCTCTTGATGTGTAACTCTTTGTAACTGATTGAATATATATCTTTTGTATTCTGATAACCCTCTCGATAAGATATGTTAGGTTTATATGCATATTCTATGTATTAATAAATGTATCCCCGTGTATTAGTACCTGTGTGCGCGCGTTGTTTGAGTTATGTCGCATGGTTGGATTCTAAAGCCATCAAAAGAATCAACTTTGTGATTTACTGCTACAATTAATAATTGTCTCAGTAAATGCCCAAACCCTACAAAACTGGTGCCTTCAGAGAGCCACTATGATTACATATTTGGCGACCCTGGACCGGTTTTCCCTACATTATTTGGCGTCCCTGGGTCAGTTTAATCTACATTATTTGGCGTCCCTGGGCCGGCTTAATCTACACTGGTCTCGGTACTTTAAAGAAAAAAATACACACCAGTATTCCATTTCTCCCTAAACATTGTAAGCTTCGAATGAAACCACTAAATAAAGACATAAATAAAGACATAAATATAAAGATTTGTTTTATTTAATGTTGGTAGCAGGATGAACTGTCAGAGTGTATATTTTGTCGCAAAGTTGCTACAAGATGTTAACAGTGAAAAAGGTGTTTAGAAATGAGTTATTTCAAGATGAAAAAGGAAACATACACGAAACATGGTTTCATTACGACCAGAATCGGTCTTGAGATATTTTTAACTTGATTTACAGTATTTGAGAGGTATGTCTTAACACCGATACTACAGTGCTTAAGTACTGCTCACATATATGTTTCTAGGTTTATATTATGCATTAATACGGTCAAATTACTTTTGAGCAACTAATAAGAAGCGTTAAACGGTATGCGTTTTAGTTTCGTTTTGTGCTGGAACCCATGGATTGATTAGAGATATCAAGTACATACAAGTCATTTTTTAAATGTTGTAGTTCGTCTTGAAAAAATGTTACGAGTACATCATCTATCAACAATTAGGTTCTGTTTCCATATTGCGCATTTTGGTTAGGTACAGTATTATCAAATCCAGTGGCGCTGTGTGTTACTTTACTGAGTCCCAATCTGTGATTGAAACCTGTAAAACCGGTTTAATTCGTCACAGCCAGCACTCTTCAGGTGTGAGGGTCTTCTGCTCAGAATGAAACGCTAAAATGTTTGTGTATATTCTAATGGTAGTGGTGGCAGGGTGTGTGGGAACAGGTTTGTTCTTCACACCTGAAACATTTTCTCTGAAAGGATTTTCTTCGCAGTTAACCGATCTTGTTACAGCATGTTACAGTTTACTATTATTAACCATATTAATTTTAAGTGCTTAATGTAAAATCTTGTAAAAATATATTTTCATTGTTCAAATATACATTAATATACATTAAGTCTGACTATCATATAATAAGTTAAATACAAAACTAAAGAAAAAATAGGGTTAAATATAATTCAAAATATTTTGCTAACAATGTTAACTGTTTATGAATAATAAAATGTATTAACTAAGGAGTAGGATGGCACAGTTGTTAGTATGTTTTTTGTTTTGTTTCTTTTTCATAAATACAACAGTAGTACCTGATGTCTCAGTGGCTTTCAAAATTAAATTATGCATGCAAACCTGTGAACTAGAAAGATAACTAAGTTTTTAATACTAATTAAATGACCGCGGGCACTTCCCACCCCCTCTACATTCTCAGAGTAGAACAGACTAACCTTCTAATGAAAGACGGTCCACCCCCCACGGACAGGAAAAGTGCCCACAGGCACTTAAACTTTATATGGTCAGTAACGGTAAACAGTAACATGGTAAGAAGGAGCACGTACAAACATTTCCGAAATAACCACGTGTAAGACTCTGATGCTTAAAATGTTTAGGGAGAAAGTGGAATACTGGTGTGTATTTTTTCTTTAAACTACCAATACCAGCCATATACAGTCTGTAACGTAGGGATTTCTATATTTCTTTATTTAGTGTTTACATTAGTGACAAAGGCTAAACTTTTAGCTTCAGTAACGTGTACATATCTCCCCTTTTTATAAAACTACTTGGTTGAAAACTGTTCCAGAGCCACTGTTGTTTCATCAGTGAAAAGTACATCATGAAATGCCTCTCCTTGTTCAATCCACTGGAAAAAAGAAAAGGAGCATAAAGCTTCTGATGGTCATAAACGATATTCATTTAGGAGCAGCATCAGAGGTATGTTTTTAACTGCACTGCATTGGAGAGAATACCATAGTGTGTTTTTTTTTTACTCCCTGGCGGAAACTGGCTTCCAGAAGAATCAGTATGGCTCAGAGATTAAATAAAACTTCACAGACATTAACCAAGAGCATAACGCGTGTACTGTATACACTGCAAGTACAACCCCCCTCTCTGCAGGAGTGCTGGCTGTGACGAATTGAACCGGTTTCACTGGTATTTTCAAAGTAGGAGGCGAGATTTCCAGCGAAAGACACTCCCCTCAAAAACCCAGTAAATACAGTACTTACTAGTTAAAGGCTAGGCTCCCGACTACGGCGAAAGGAACAATGAAGACAATGAACATATTTTAGACCTGAATGAATTAATAGCAAACATGGTTTACATAAAAGACATTTTTCCAAGAAAGTTTAGCCTTTGTCACTAATGAAACCACTAAATAAAGACATAAATAGAAAAATCTTAAGATTTTTAAAATACATGACTTTGCTAAAATTTATTTGAAAATAAAAACAATTACAACCACCAGGGGAGAGAGAGAACAGGGGAGGGATGTTGGTTTTGCATAAGGGGCGGGGCTATGGAAAGTAGGTATGTTTGGGAATGTGTAGTTACATGTTCTGGCTGTTTGTGAATTATCGTTGTTGAATATGGAGTGTTGAGGTATTGATTTTGTGTAATGCTTTATGTTGAAGATTGAGGTGGATTTTGTTTATGATAAACAGGATAAACTGGGATGGGAGGAAGGTTTGGTTTTGCATAAGGGGCGAGATTATGATAATTAGAGGACTTTGCGAGTGTAAAATGGTTTGATTATTTGATTTTGTATTGTGGTTGTTATCTATGTTTTTGGTTGGTATTATGTTTATATGGTTGTTTTTGTTGGTTGGTTGTTATTATGGTTATTAATAATACGATCTATAGTTGAAATCTGAGCCTAAATAAAAAGAAAAAGCAAGTGATTAGATTTATGAGCAATCTAATTACTTATTCGTTTAAAAAGCTATATAAAATAAAGTTTATTATTAATTTGCTGGACAGAGCGGTGAACATTATTATGCATAAGACAAAGATAACGATCCTGATCAGTTTAGAAATCTGTGTACGCTGTAAGGTTTTTACTTCTTAAACTTTTAAAATACATGTTTTGAATAGAAAGAAATCCTCTTCCTGGTATAGCAAACCAGCACGTCTTTTTTCTCCAATCAGAGGGGTGTCAGATGGTGTCAGCCAATCACCATTCTGCGTTGGGTAGCAACGGGTGACTGTTCTCAGGCGGAAGATGTAAACAGCTTAATGTTCGTGTTACATTTTTTTTTTAATTCAATTAAACGGGCACAGTTAAGACATTAAATATACATATACATACTGTATACAGTACAGTTTGCATACGGTAATATGTTTATGTTACGCGATTAAAAAATAAATAAATAAAACTGGAAGGTCCAGCACCACCATTATGTTTATATGGTTGTTTTTGTTGGTTGGTTGTTATTATGGTTATTAATAATACGATCTATAGTTGAAATCTGAGCCTAAATAAAAAGAAAAAGCAAGTGATTAGGTTTATGAGCAATCTAATTACTTATTCGTTTAAAACGCTATATAAAATAAAGTTTATTATTAATTTGCTGGACAGAGCGGTGAACATTATTATGCATAAGACAAAGATAACGATCCTGATCAGTTTAGAAATCTGTGTACGCTGTAAGGTTTTTACTTCTTAAACTTTTAAAATACAAGTTTTGAATAGAAAGAAAACCTCTTCCTGGTATAGCACACCAGCACGTCTTTTTTCTCCAATCAGAGGGGTGTCAGATAGTGGTATTATTAGTGGTATTATATTTATATGGTTGTTTTTGTTGGTTGGTTGTTATTATGGTTATTAATAATACGATCTATAGTTGAAATCTGAGCCTAAATAAAAAGAAAAAGCAAGTGATTATAAAATATAATCTATAAAATATATATATAATATATAAAATAAAGTTTATCATTAATTTGCTGAACAGAGTGGTGAACATTATTATGCATAAGACAAAGAAAACGATCCTGATCAGTTTAGAAATCTGTGTACGCTGTAAGGTTTTTACTTCTTAAACTTTTAAAATACACGTTTCGAATAGAAAGAAATCCTCTTCCTGGTACAGTCGCATGAAGAGAGAGGCGAAACAGCCTTACACAGCCCTGTCGCAGTACATGAATATAATCATATCGTTATTAAATTCTTTAGATACGCGATTCCATATTATATTAGCAGAAATGCTTAAAACTACCACTTTTCCACACGCTATTTCACGTTAGTTAAATTTAATTTATTTATATATTATATATTTATATCTCTGACCAAGGGAAACGTCTCATTTTTTCAACGAAATGTTTGTTTGTTGATTGTTATCAAAAATGACTCAGAATCGATCATGTTGTGATATTTTGAAATATAAAAGTCAATTGATTGTCCATAATATCGCTATTCTATTTTTTTGAAGAAATGTTTGTTAAAGGAAAAGTCCAGCACCAGCTGGATTTGAACACACAACCTGCCAGTTGGTAGTCATGCACCTAGACCAGTAGGCTACAAGACCACTCGCATGAACAGGTAGAGCGAAACAGCCCTACACAGCCCTGCCGCAGTACACGGCTATAATCATACCGTTATTAAATTCTTGAGATACGCGATTCCATATTGTATTCCCTTTTAATCAAATTCTAAAAGTATGCTTGTTGACTCCGGTATCACGTTAAAGACTTCGAAGCTTACAATGTTTAGGGAGAAATGGAATACTGGTATGTATTTTTTTCTTTAAAGTACCAAGACCATCTATATACTGTATATTTATGTTCCAAAATTAATATCGTTTATGGCCTTCACACGCGTTACAGTATGCTCCTATTCTTTTTATGCTCAGCTACTAAGATTTCCCTTCAGTGGTAAAATTCAATATCTACAACGGGCACAGTAAAGACATTTACAGTAAGTCTTTCTACGACAGACCAACAGACCACGAGTGCCCCTGTCGGTCAACCAATCACGTACCGCGGTATTTTGCGTCATCGCGCGTCACGATGCACGACGCCGTAGCCAATTACCTCCGGTACGTGTCTGTACCGCGCACTTTGAATGGCTGCATCTGTAGCTGCCGCGTTTTGAATTCGCAGTAAGGTGTTGAAAGTGTGATAAGAGCTCCCTGATAGTAGGGCATTACAGTAATCTAATCTACTGTATACAAAAGCGTGTATTAGTTTCTCTGTGTCTTGAGTGGAGAGAAAATACCTTGGTTTTGCGATGTTTCTTAACTGTAGGTAGAACGCCTTCGATACTGCATTAACATGAGAGTTAAATGAGAGCCTTGTGTCTAAGATGATGTCTAAGTTACCTGCCGAATCTTTGAGGCAAAATTTTAAACCCTCGCAGTTGAGTGCTTAGGTTATAGCAGTCCAAACTCTAAGGAATTATAAGCAACCACGAAGAAATAACAAAGCAGGTGTTTTAGCTGCTTGTCACTTCACTTAATGTTGCTATAGGTATACTCCTCATACGTTACTCTGGTAGCTGGAGAACTTTATTTTAATTGAAATTTGGCTATTTACATACAGATGCAGCCATTCAAAATGGGTGAGGTATTTCGCGGCATACCCCGGTGGGCGTGTCGCGGTTTCACGTGGTTAATCGCGCGTCATTTGATGCTCTGCCGGAAACTATCCGGCGTCACCTTGTAAAACCGCCAGGGGGAGCTTAACCTCTCATGTACAGCATTTGAGCCTTTAATTTTGAACTGTGTATTACAGCATGTTAATCATCAGTCATTAAAATGTTGGTATATTTTATGAAAGCAAGATTGCTCAGTTGGACAAAAGTACACAACCTAACTTTATCAGAAATATTTATGCATCAAAGCCTTTACTGAAGATATTACTAATATTATTAATAATGGATGGCTTTGGACAAGCTGTATACTCAAAGTATAATTTCTTTAGCACATTTGTACAAGCACTTGAAATCTGTCCAAGCCATACTTTGTCAGGCATTTTGTTTTACTTCAACGGGCATAAAAACTTCCTTGCTTTTAACAGGACGTTTCATAATTTCTAACTACAAAAATGATTTAAAATGCGACATTTATCATTCAACTAGAGCTCAAAATATCACAAGGATCCTCAAGAGCACAGCAAAGAGTGTATTAAAAGACACTTGTATTTATCAATGCTTTCTTTTCCGTATACCAGATTTTATGGAACCACTTCAGAAGGGTGTCAGCCAGTCAGATTCCAGGAATCGGTACTTTAAAGGAAAAATACACACCGGTATTCCATTTCCCCCTAACGATTTTAAGCATCGAAGTATTTAACTAGCATGTGATATAGCGTGTGAAAAAGTGGTCGTTTTAAGCTTTTCTGCCAATATAATATGGAATCGCATATCTAAAGAATTTAATAATGGTATGATTATATTCGTGTACTGCAACAGGGCTGTGTAGGGCTGTTTCGCCTCCCTGTTCATGTGAGTTGTCTTGTAGCCTACTGGTCTACATGCGTGACTAACAACGCAGAGGTTGTGTGTTCAAATCTAGCTGGTGCTGGACTTTTCTATTAACAAACATTTCTTCGAAAAAATAGAATAGCGATATTATGGACAATCAATTGACTTTTATATTTCAAAATATCGCAACATGATCGATTCTAAGTCATTTTTGATAACAATGAATATTCACCTTCTTCCCTTCTGACAGCAGTTCCTGCTTCTACTGTGTGTGTGTGTGCAACAGAGTAAATTTTTATAGAGAAATGGAGGTTGGACAGTATGCATTACAATATAAACATTTATATTGATTTAAATCGTGTTCTGATTTCAATCGCAAACGCGTGTTTAATTATGTGTTTTTTAATCATAATCAGGCTAATGCATTTCTACATTTTCTGTATGAATCAGCTTAGAGGTTCATACAGAAAGACAGCTTGTGTTTAAATTGAGTGTAAGGTAATTTATGCTTCTAAAGTCATGGTCAGCATTTATTATTGTACTGTGCTGTAAACTTTTTCTGTGCCTAGTCACATTATTTTATAGTGTTTTTATTGCGTTATTAAATCTGGTGGCGCTGTGTGTTAGTTTCCTGACTCCCATGTCACATGGTCTGTGATTGAATCCCATGGAACTATGACTTTATTTTTTAACAAACATTTCTTTGAAAAAATAAAACGTTTCCCTTGGTCAGAGATTAAATAAAACCTATCGCACCAAACAAATTTATATTTCTAAATATCACGACATGATCGAATTTAAGTCTTTTTAATAACAATGAATAGTCACCTATGCGTTACAAAATATACATTTATATTGATTTGAATCGCGTTTTGATTTAAATCGTAAACGCGTGTTTAAATATATGTGTTTAAAGGCGATATGCTGTATAAAAGCGCTGATTCCTATGGAGTTTGTTCCGCCGGGGATTCAAAAAATTTATTTTAAATAAGCTGATAAAGCTTAGACTAACTGTATTCTGGCCTGTATTACAACAGAACATTGGACAATGCAATGTAAATTGCAAAAATGCACTTGGAATCTGTCCAAGCCCTCCTACAAAAATTATTTAAACTGCGACACTGATCATTCATCTCTAAATAAACTATTTTATATAGCGTTTTAAGCGAATAGGTAATTAGATTGCTTATAAACCTAATCGCTTTTTCTACATAAACACAGCGTGATTGCTCTCTGAAAATGCTTTTCCTTTATATTTAGGCTCAGATTTCAACTATAGATCGTATTATTATAAACTTTCTTGGAAAAATGTATTTTATGTAAACCATGTTTGCTATTAATTCATTTAGGGCTAAAATACGTTAATTGTCTTCCAATCGAGTCGAGTTGACATTGGAAGCTTGCCACTCCCGGACTGTTAAACCAATGCATTAGCATGTTAAAGCAATTCTATTGAGGGAGGAGCCCAGCTACCACTTAACACTGTACTTCCTACTTTGAAAATACCTAAAAAAACGGTTTAATTCCAGCGAAAGACACCTCCCCCCCCCTCAAAAACCTAGTAAGCAGTAATGCTTTAAGTTGAAAATCGAGGTAGATTTTGAGGATGATACAGAGGATAAACTGGGATGGGAGGAGGGTTTGGTTTTGCATAAGGGGCGGGGTTATGATAATTGGAATTTGCACGAGTATAATGGTTTAATATATTTGATTTTGTATTGTGGTCGTTATCTATGTTTTCGGTTGGTATTATATTTATATGGTTGTTTTTGTTGGTTGGTTGTTATTATGGTTATTAATAATACGATCTATAGTTGAAATCTGAGCCTAAATAAAAAGAAAAAGCAAGTGATTATAAAATATAATCTATAAAATATATATATAATATATAAAATAAAGTTTATCATTAATTTGCTGAACAGAGTGGTGAACATTATTATGCATAAGACAAAGATAACGATCCTGATCAGTTTAGAAATCTGTGTACGCTGTAAGGTTTTTACTTCTTAAACTTTTAAAATACACGTTTCGAATAGAAAGAAATCCTCTTCCTGGTACAGTCGCATGAAGAGAGAGGCGAAACAGCCTTACACAGCCCTGTCGCAGTACATGAATATAATCATATCGTTATTAAATTCTTTAGATACGCGATTCCATATTATATTAGCAGAAATGCTTAAAACTACCACTTTTCCACACGCTATTTCACGTTAGTTAAATTTAATTTATTTATATATTATATATTTATATCTCTGACCAAGGGAAACGTCTCATTTTTTCAAAGAAATGTTTGTTTGTTGATTGTTATCAAAAATGACTCAGAATCGATCATGTTGTGATATTTTGAAATATAAAAGTCAATTGATTGTCCATAATATCGCTATTCTATTTTTTTGAAGAAATGTTTGTTAAAGGAAAAGTCCAGCACCAGCTGGATTTGAACACACAACCTGTGAGTTGGTAGTCAGGCACATAGACCAGTAGGCTACAAGGGAAGTCACATGAAGAGGGAGGCGAAACAGCCCTAAGCAAAATGTTTAGGGAGAAATGGAATACTGGTGTGTATTTTTTACTTTAAAGTACCAAGACCAGCCATATACTGTATGTTTAAGTTCCAAAATTAATATCGTTTATGGCCTTCACACGCGTTGCAGTGAGCTCCTATTCTTTTTATGCTCAGGCACTAAGATTTCCCTTCAGTGGTAAAATTCCATACACTGTAAATATTAAATACTACAACGGGCACAGTAAAGACGTTTACTATAAATCTTTCTACGACAGACCAACGGACCACGAGTGCCCCTGTCGGTCAACCAATCACGTACCGCAGTACCCCGCATCATCTTGCGTCACGATGCGCGACGCCGTAGCCAATTACCTCCGGTATGTGTCTGTACCGCGCACTTTGAATTGCTGCATCTGTAGTTATGATAAACTATATAATAAATTTAGAGCAACAGAGCACTATGAAGAATAGATAGATAGATACTTTATTGATCCTGTGAGGGAAATTGCAGTGCAACAGCAGCTTTACACAAACAACACAGCCACAGTGTAAAGAATGATACAATAATAATAATAGTACAATACATACAATACAATCAGTACAGTGGGGGGTGCACTAAAAGAGTTACTCACAGTCTGGACACACAAAGAACAAACTAGAACAGAACAGTATGCAGAAAAATCGTATCACACATATGAATATAAATATAGATGTAAATATAGATATAAATATAAATGTATTGCACGGGTCCCTGGCATATATTGCACAAAAAACGGTTGTAAACAGGAAAAGAAAGAGAACAGATGTAGCAGTAGATGTGTTGATGTGTTCAGTGAATGCGTTGTACAGTCTTATGGCAGAAGGTAGGAATGACCTCCTGTAGCGCTCCCTGTCGCACCGTGGATGAATCAGTCTGTTGGTGAATGTGCTCTTCATTTCTACAAGCCTGTCATAGAGGGAGATGTTGTCCATGATGGCCTCTAGTACACCATTCTCCTCTCAGCCACTACCTCCAAGGGGTCCAGGTCAGACCCAATGACAGAGCTTGCTCTCCTGATTAGTTTGTTCAGCCTTTTAGAATCCACTGCTCTATTCCCAGGGCCCCAGCATACCACTGAGTAGAAAATGGTGCTCGCTACCACCGACTGATAGAACATATGTAGCATCTTACTACATACATTGAAGGACCTGAGCCTCCTCAAGAAGTAAAGTCGGCTCTGTCCCTTCTTATAGATGGCCTCGATGTTCTTAGACCATTCCAGTCTATCGTTGATGTGCACTCCCAGGTACTTGTATGAGTCCACCATCTCCACGCCACTCCCATGGATGTAGACAGGAGTAGGTTTGACCTATTTCCTCCTGAAATCTACCACCCGTTCCTTTGTCTTTGTTACATTCAGTTCCAAGTGGTTCTCCCCACACCACTCCACAAAGCTGCTGACCAGTCCTCTGTACTCCTCCTCCTGCTCACCCTTGATACATCCCACAATTGCAGAGTCATCTGAGAACTTCTGCAGGTGGTATGACTTTGAGTTGTACTTAAAGTTCGAACTATAGAGGGTGAAGAGGAATGGAGAAAGAACTGTCCCCTGAGGAGCCCCTGTGTTACTCACTACCTGTTCAGACACACAGTTCTGAAGTCTCACAGACTGTGGTCTGCCCATCAGGTAGTCAGTGATCCACGAGGTCATGGAGGCATCAACTTGCATCTCCTCCAGCTTCCTCCTTAGAAGTAAGGGCTGGATGGTATTGAAAGCACTGGAGAAGTCGAAAAACATGATCCTTACAGTGTTGCCAGCCCTGTCCAGGTGTGAGTAGGCCCTTTGCAGCATGTAGATGATTGCATCCTCCACACCAATACTGGGCTGGTAGGCGAACTGTAGGGTGTCCAGTGATGAGCTAACCAGGGGTCTCAGGTGGGATAAGACTAGCCTCTCCAGTGTCTTCATGACATGAGAAGTCAGTGCAACTGGTCTGTAGTAATTGAGGACAGAGGGGCACCCTTTCTTTGGTACCGGGACCATGCATGATGTCTTCCAGAGCACAGGGACTCTCTCCAAGCGCAGACTCAGGTTGAACAGTCGCTGGAGCACTCCGCTCAGCTGATCAGCACAGGCCCTCAGAACTCTGGGACAGAACTCTGGCCTTACCCTGGTGCAGCCTCTTCAGATCCTTCTTCACCTGTTCAGCCGTGATGGTCAGCCTGGCCTGGGGGATGGTGCTCATAGCGCTGTCAGTGCTGCAGGTGTTAATGGTGGTGGTGTTGGAGAATGGCAGCTGGGGGATGGGGGGGTGAGTAGCTGTTGGGGTTCGTAGCTGTAGGCGGCCATGATTGTGTGGGGATGGAGGAGGTGTTGGGCAGTCGCAGCTGTGAAGGGTTAAGGAGCGTGTGGCTGTGGGGGGATGGGTGTTGAGCCACAGAGGGCCCTGAATCAAACCTGTTAAAAAACTGGTTCAACTCGTTGGCCATCTCCAGGTTCCCCTCCGTTGCACCCCCAGCCTGTTTGAAGCCAGTGATCTCTCTCATGCTGCTCCATATATCTCTCACCGTATTCCTTTGCAGCTGTTCTTCACCTTCCTCCTGTAGGCGTCCTTGCTCTCTCTGAACTTCTGCTTTAGTTCCTTATCCCCCCTCCTAAAGGCTCTCTTCTTGTCATTCAGCAGAGCCTTCAGGTCGCTGGTGATCCAGGGTTTGTTATTGGAAAACAGTGTACGTCTTTGGTGGGGATGGTGTTGTCTACGCAGAAGTTAATGTAGTCAGTGACACAGTCCACCACGCTGTCTATGTCGTCCCTATGTGGTTCGCACAGCACATCCCAGTCAGTAGCCTCCAAAGCACCACGTAGATCCTCCATAGCCTCCTGAGACCATCTCCTCACAGTCCTCATGGTCGCAGGTTGATGCTGGACATTAGGCGTGTATAATGGTGTAAGCAAGACGAGGTTGTGATCTGATCTGCCAAGGGGGGGAAGGGCTATGGAACTATATGCATCCTTAGCATTGGCATATAATAAGTCCAGTGTTTTGTTTTCTCTGGTCGGGCACTTAAAAAACTGGTGGAAAGTAGGCAAAGTGGTGGAAATAGAGACAGAATAGACTTGTACATACAGGCTATAGACGCTGTGCATGGTGCAGTCCAAAGAATATTGGATTAACTTTCGCCAAGTTTAGGGCCGAATGATTTTGAACAGTTGTGTTTGTCTTCCGGCGGGTTTAACAACCCGTTGTTCTCGCTCAGAAGATGCCATGGAGAATTAAATGCTGCTGATTTTTTAAACTACATCTCAGACCTCTTACAGAACAACACAGAAGTTCTTACAAACGACAGCCTCAGATTAGTAGTTATAGTAGCTCTTAATATGCAGGGTGGTGGCGGTAGAAGGTTTAAATCCATTTTATATAGTAGGGTAATTGAACAGAAAAAGGCGCACCTTATCGATTTACATTACTGGGCTAGTAATTTGTTTTTCATTGGTTGTGTGTACAGTTTGATGAATACTGGTTGTAGCGATTGGGAAATATTGCAGGGAGCTGAACAATTATACAGCGAGTTGGGTTTTTCAGAGAATCGGAAAATTAGCTTGTCAGATGTTGCAGTTTTTGAAAAGCATTTAAAGGTGGTCATTAAAATTTTGTACCATGATCAGGGTGAGTGGAAATATTTTGCATCGGGTCCCATGCCATCAGAATCTAAAATACTTTTTGTTCTACTGCATGAAGATAATTTCTATGAGGTTTTAAATATTAAAGCTTTTATGGGGACAGAGTATTTTTGCAGTCAGTGCCACGCCGCGTATAGCCACAAAAACATGCATGCATGCGTTAAATCTTGTAAAACATTTTTTAGATCCTCAGTTTTGCGAAATTGAGGCAGAAATTCAGAATTGCCCTGTCTGTAAGGTCTTTTGTTGTAGCTCACAGTGTTTGACGAGACATTTTCAGAATGCAGCGACAGGTGTCAGTAAGTGTGAGAGCAGGTCCCTTTATGAGAAATGTGGGGTTTATAACCTCGCAAATCACTAATGTAAAGAAAAACTGTGCTCGGGGTGTAACATTGTAATCGAGACCCCTGACACATATTTGTGCTACATACAGCCTTTGGAGAACCCCAACATTTCAAACAAGTACATTTTTTTCGACTTTGAATGCATACTTAGAAACTGGGACACACATTCCAAATTACGTCTACGCCCTTAATATTAACAATAAACGAATCTGGGAATTTAAACTTGTTTAAAGGGTTTTGTGTGTAAATTTATCGATGGGTGTTTCAAAAACTATACTTTCATATCACACAATGACAAGGGATATGACAATTACCTAGTAATCAGAAAGTTGTTAGATGAAAAGATGGACGTTTAATTAATTAATCAGGGTGGTAAAAAAATGTGCATAACTGTAAAAGCTTTGAACATCAGAATTATTGCTTATCTAAACTTTTTCCCCATGAAATTAAGCAAATTACCAGTAGCCATGGGGTTCCCAGGGGCATTTTTCCACATTTGATGAACACTTCAGAAAACCAAAAATATGCAGGATTGATGCTGCCGCCAGAACTTTACGTGTAAACTATATGCTACCGAGCGAGAAAGCCGAGTTTTTGCAATGGTGTGACGAATGTAAGGGAAATGTGTTTAACTTGCAGGATGAACTGAAACGTTACTACAACCAAGATGTTGCAATTCTAAGAGAAGGTTGTGTCAGTGTAGCGGCAATGCTTATTAATAAGACAGAATTAAGTGCTGCTGTGCTTTCCCAAATGAGGCCTCATCTCTCTGTTCATCTCTGTGGTGCAGCCACAGAGAAACTATTCATGCAGGCTGATTTAAAGATGTTTTCTTTTGATAAGGGACAGCTCCCAAAGGGGAATGCACTTAGCTAAGCCTGGCTATCATGATCAATGGTCATCAATCGGCGCCTATCTGTCTAGGGAGTGCCAGATGGACATCTGGACTGCATTCCTAAGTGTCCTAATGATGCCCATGGAACTAAGATTCCTAATGATGCCCATGGAACTTTCAGCCAATCAACGAGCTGAAGTTCCTCCAGGTAAAAACAGGCAACACAGAGAGCCTGTAGTGGAGAATTCTGTGGACTTTTCTAAAGGGAATTCAAAGGAGAATTCCAGGGCAGGACGGCCCAGGAGCAGAAGGCTCCCAAGGGCAGGACATTCTCTCAGCACGCCTCCTGACCATCCTGAGACTCAGCCCGGACAACCATGTAACGGCCAGCGTGCCCGAGTGCCAGAACTTTCCTTTGTTCTAAGAGTCTAGAGCGGAGGTTGCCAGAGAGTAACCAGAGGATCCACCCGAGGTTAGAAACAGCAGCAGGCCTCGGGGACAGGTCGGAACTGTGGACAGCTGAATCACTATTCAGAACTAGCGCTTCATCAGGAACGAACTGGTCCTCTTCCTGACTTGCTGGGACCCACAGTCATCTTTTCTCCTGTGCACAAACTTTGCTAGTTAAAGCCAACACTAACTAGCCGGTCAGTGAGCATCAGCAGTGCACCGTCACAAGCCACACAGCACAGCCTGGCACGGAGCCAGAGACCCCGCAGGAGACCTGAATCCCCAGAGATTGGATGAGTATTCAACTTCAATGCATTACAGCTCGAGAATTCAATTGTTATCCCAACCAGTTGATATCAATTTAATTCCTAAGAGTTATGTACTTGTTTTGAGTATCTAATGTAGAAGTTATAACCAAGTTCATTTACGAAACGGTCTAAATGAATGATATACTGAACGTATGTCCTCTTGATATATGTAACTCTTTGTAACTGAATGAATATATACCTTTTGTATTCTGATAACCCTCTCGATAAGATCTGTTAGGTTTATATGCATATTCTATGTATTAATAAATGTATCCTCGTGTATTAGTACCTGTGTGTGTGCGTTGTTTGAGTTATATTGCATGGTTGGATTCTAAGGCCATCAAAAGAATCATTTTGTGATTTACTGCTACAATTAATAATTGTCCCAGTAAATGCCCAAACCCTACAGAACTGGTGCCTTCAGAGAGCACACTACATCAGGTTCAGAGACGAGGTCATGAACATGACCAGACAGGGGCTATGAGCATGGTGTGCATTGACCCTTTCAGTATGTGACCATTGTTAGCGTTTGCATGGCTATATTCAGACTTATGTTTTACAGGAAGAGACAATCGCATTACTCCCCCAAGACAATTACCACCCCCAGCAAAAACAATTTTCTATGCCCAGCATTCAGTGGTTTATGTACATCGAACACACAGACCACATTAAAATCAAACATGCTTGAACTTGAACTTGAACTTGAACTTTATTGCCATATGTAACCGGTACTGGTACAATGGAATTCTTACTTACAGAAACATTAACCATACCTGGCGAGTTTAAGGTCGGACCGTATTTTCTGGATGGTTATGCTATAATTGACAGAGTGCAGACTGCGTTTGAGTTCAACGGGTGCTTTTTTCCACAGTTGTGGTGTTTGTTACTGCTAAAAAGATTTTAATCCGGTGACAAATAATACTTTTGGCTGGTTGTACTGAAAGATGATGGTAAAAATTAATTTTCTCAAATTGAGAGGTTTTAACATTAGTGTTTTGTGGGAGCATGAGTTCACAGACATGCTTCCTGAAAATACTTGTTGACTTGCAGAAATTTCTTAACTTTGCTCAGTTACCAGAGCCCCTACAACCACACCATTTGTTTTTTGGAGAAGAACGAACGCCATTTGCTTGCATTACATAGGAAAGCCCAGTGAAAAAATTAATTACTATGATTTCACCAGTCTGTATCCATTTGTGAACAAAACTTAAAAATACCCAGTGGGTAACCCCCAAATAATTTCTAAAAACTTTGAAGATTTGAAAGGGTATTTTGGTTTAGCGAAGGTGAAAGTTTACCCACCCGGGCAGTTGTTCTTTCCTGTTCTTCCAACCAAAATTGACAAAAAAATGTTTTTCACGCTGTGTTGAACGTAGGCCGAAACACAACAGAGCAGCCCCTGTGCACACTGGTGATGAAGATTGTGTGTTGACTGGTGTGTGATGCATTCCAGAATTACAGGCAGCCTTAACTATGGGGTATAGGGTGGGTGAAATTTACGAGCTTTGGCATTTTGATGAGTCCTCACACTATCTTTTTTACGACTACATTAAACTGCATCTGAAATTAAAACAAGAAGCTTTGGGGTTTCCAGAGTGGTGTAATGATGTTGAGAAACAGCAAAGGTATATCAACGAATATTATGAAAGAGAGGGAATCCATTTGAACCCTGACAACATTAAAAAGAACCCGGACAAAAGACAGCTCTCAAAAATTGCCTTGAACAGTTTATGGGGCATGTACGGGCAAAGACCCAATTCTGAGAAACCCTGATGAATTGTTCAGGTACTTATTTGCGCTTTATTATGAGGTGTCAACCTGTGAGTTTATCAATAAAAAAACAGCCTTTGTCACCTGGAAACACACTAAAGACCACTATACAGACCAATCCAACACCAACATTTTCATAGCTAACTTTACCACCGCCTATGCCTGATTGGAGTTACACACATTGTTAAATGTTCAGGTGGGTAGCAGCGTCAGCATGCGTAGGATGCAAAGGAACAAATAATAGGTTTATTCCATGCTGAAAAAAAAGAAGAAAGAAAACACAACGTTTCAGCCGTGGAGCCTTCTTCAGGTGAAGGCTCCACAGCCGAAACGTTGTGTTTCTTTCTTCTTTTCTTTTCAGCATGGAATAAACCTATTACTTGTCACATTGTTAAATGCTTTGCAATACCATTGTCTGTACCACAAAACAGACTCAGTCATCTTTGTGAGCCTCAAGGGGGAGTGGAATCCAGAACTGGGTGATTACTTGGGGGAGTTGATCAATGAAATGAGGGCCTAAGTCATATCGGTACAAGTTGTCTGGAGGGAAAGCCTGTTTAAAGGTGAAAGGTAAAGCAATTGTGAGCAATTACAGAAAAGTTCACTTTGAGAGTCTGCGGGGCTTGGTTTTTTATTTTGGCGTTAACCCTTATGATAAGGACTGGGAATTTAAACACATAGAAATAGAAATTCAGCAGCGGGGGATTGTACGTATTAAAAAGGTGGTGCATCGAGACCATGAAATTAAAGAAAACGCATAAATTGGTTTACGACAAGCAGGTGCTGCAGGAAAATTTTACATCACTGCCATAAGGATATTAATACGATGGATGTCAGGTTAAAGCATCCCTTTTCCTGCATTTTGTCCAAACCTTCGAATTGTGGTAAAGTTATTTTATAAAACAGCTCTTGGATTGTGGTGATGCCGTTATGACTTGTAAACCTGAAAATGTCATCTGGTGTTACAGCTGCTGGCAGCCTATTTACTCTGAGTTGCTTGTGAAATTTCCATACATTCAGTTTATAGAAGGTCAACCGGCATCATTTTCCGACAATCAGTTACTGCCGCCTGAAAAAGTAAATTTGATTATAGTTGATGATTTCAGGGTCAGGGCCGGAAAAGAAGAACCACAGCACTAAATACAAAGTACATGGTGCTGTTTAAAATCCCTTGATTTAAACTATAGATTACAACACAGTCCTAGTTAAAAAACCACATTCGGTCTGACGACATGTCTTCACACGTTTGGAGAAACCCAACTCTCTTACAGTTTCTGATAAAAGCCAGCCCCAGTCCGCAGAAAGCTATTCTCTGTGGGGCCTCTGATGACCTTGTTCAGACAATCGCAGAAATTGCATTGAACACTTTGAAAGGGAAACATACTGCTATCTGCTAAACAGTTTGGGACCCTGAAGAGGAAGTGTAAGTTTATAAAGACTTTGAGTTTGACTTTGAGGCGGTTTTATCAGGACACTGTTGAATATTACCATGCCATTGATTACGGTGCTTCTACAAAACCGATAATGGAGCATGTTGAAAAAATGCACCTTGTAACTCACAAACAGCTCGATTAGCTCCAAGACTGGTCTGGCAACGAGAGCGATGGTAGAAAAATAACAGCCTGTAGGCTGTCTGATGAAATGAAAGACATTCTTCAAAACTCACATCTGACCGAATATGAAAAAGTAAAATTGAAGGGAACTTTAACAGTTGTACTACCTGAAAATGCACCCACTGATCTATCACCCTCGTTCCCAAAACCATAGCCATCAACTGACACTGACATTGGGTATATTTTAGATAGTGTGTCTCAGAAGTTCAGGAAAAATGCAGAGATATTGTTAAAGACTATGGCACAAAATGAGCCGTTAATAGCCTGGAATAAAAAATGACAATTTGTGTACAAGGGTTCACCCATTGAGGGGTCTCACATGATTGATCTGGTCAGAACTCTCACACAGCAGCAGCAGGTGTTGGCCAATTAAAAGCCCAAAGGCTGAGGGCTTTGGTGGGTTCATGGAGGCTATGGTGGAAATCTACATGCCTGGCACCTTACTCGCCAAAGCTGGTAACAGAGAGCTACTGGTCCAATCTTTTAAACCCAGAGCAGAGCTGTTGGCTGCACCCTGGCCAGTGAGATAACAGCCAAAATGCCTAGGAGATTAACGTTAATGCTGAGATCCACCTGGTTGTCTTTGTAACACTTTTTTCTCCTAAGGGTATATGTTTATGATAAATGACTTAGCTTGAAATGTATATTTAAAAAGTGTGTGTATTATAGCATTATATTACAGTGAAAATGTAGTACAAATATTGTATTGATTTTATTATATATTCTCAAGTATTTTTTAATCACACAGACAATAAAATAACATTCATTTATTTTTATTTTAGATCAGTGACGTGCATAACTGCACATTCATATTTTCAAATGGTTTAAAAGGGTACAGTAGTTTTCGTCTCTCACGTCGACATTTTTTCAGAAACATTTAAACTATTTGATCATTCTGGATCGCATTTGTAGAATAACGTTCTAAAATGTGTCTAAAAGATAAGTCCTTATTATGGTATAGAAAATGGTATATATGGCAAGCTATGGTATACTACTATGGTATATATCTATGGTATAGAAAAAAGACACAATGCTGTCTGCAAGTCACTGCAAAAGAATCTTGCAACTGTCTGTTGTTATAGAATATAGATTTAGCATTTCTGTTTAGGAAATCAATAATGTTCTTGGGAAAGAAAAAAAAGATGGGTGAAAAGCTGTAGGAGTCGAAAAATTCTGCTCTGCTGTCATTTGTCAGGTAAATAGCGAGCCAGTGTTCACCGTGAGGGTGAGTATTAACTATTAACCTCAGATGTTAATACGGCTTTTATGAGATGTCTGTCTTCTCTTAGCCATTCTTTTATCAGGCTTCGGCGGCCCCTGGCGATGAAATGATTATGTCTGTCTTTTTCTCTTGACACCCCTTCTGATGTAAGCAAGACCCCAACCTTCTTGATGTTGTGATGCAGCTTTAAACATGACAGCACTTGTAACGTTGCTAACAATTATTAGGCAATGTTTTTAGCTGCCAATGCCATATGCGGTTTAGCTATTTCAAACTTGCGTTTCAGAAAAGGTACAGAAAATACCTCCTATACCAGAGCCGTACTGAACTGGCAGCCCTGAAAATCCTGGTAATCCATACCCCGCCTGGTATTTGTAGTAATTTATAATAATAATAATTGCTTACACTTATATAGCACTTTTACAGGTAATGGGGACTCCCTTCCACCACCACCAATGTGCAGCATCCACCTGGATGATGCAACGGCACCCATAGTGCACCAAAATGCTCACCCCACATCAGCGGTGAGGAGAGCAGTGTAATGAAACCAATTCATAGATGGGGAGTATTAGGAGGCCATGATTGGTAAGGGCCGATGGGAAATTTGGGCAGGACGCCAGGGTTACACCCCTACTCTTTTCGAGAAACACCCTGGGATTTTTAATGACCACAGAGAGTCAGGAGCTTTTACATCTCATCCTAAGGACAGTGCCTGTTTTTTACAGTATAGTGTCCCTGTCACTATACTGGGGCATTAGGACCCACACAGGGTGAGCACCCCCTGCTGGCCCCACTAACACCTCTTCCAGCAGCAACCTTAGTTTTTCCCAGGAGGTCTCCCATCCAGGTACTGACCAGGCTCACACTTGCTTAGCTTCAGTGGGTTGCCAGTTGTGAGTTGCAGGGTGATATGGCTGCTGGCCAGTTTATGTACAGAGAAGGGTGCAGCTTTTGATGACCATCATCCTTCTAGATGTTTGTCGCTTTCACAGGTCAGAAATGCAGCTTGATGATGATCTTGATGATGACCTTACCAAATGCCAATGACACATGCTCATTTATTGCAGTAGTGATGGTGTTAAAATGATCGATGCTCACTCGTACGTAATTTGGCTTGTCATACAAAACTGTGACGAATTCACCATCTGCGCCTTTGAAGGGCACACAATGCAAAAGTGGTGCATAGACATCGCCTATTAAGCAGAGGTTTCTCACCACTTAGATTACTTTTTGATACCATCGTTAGACAAAGCAGGAACTTCTTGTTCTGTCTTATGACATTACAAGTGGAAAGATTACAGATTTTAATCATCTTTAAATTTGTTATGCATTTTAAAAAGTTTAATCTATACAAACACCACAAAATTATTCTCGATTGTATTTCTGAATTATACGTTACACTTAGTTCATTGCTTTGAATACATCTAATTAAGAAAGTTAGGTATTAATATAAACTATTAGTAATCAATAATATTACATTTAGCATTGTAATAAACAGTTGCACTTTTCCCCCCATCTGGTAAAACCATACATTTAGTGTTCAAATATACATTAAAATCTGACTTTCAGAAAACAAGTTAAATACAAAATTAAAGAAAAAATAGGGTAAAATATAATTCAAAATATTTTGCTAACAATATTAACTGTTTATAAAAATAAAATGTATTAACTAAGGAATAGGATGGAACAGTTGTTAGTATGCTTTTTGTTTTCATAAATACAACAGCAGTACCAGATGTCTTAGTGGCTTTCAAAATTAAATTATGCATGCAAACCTCTTAACGAGAAAGATAACTAAGATATCCATCCATTTCTAATAGTGGCGAAGTGGTTAGCACTACTATCTTGCAGCACTGGGACCCTGGGTTCAATTCCTGCCATCCTGTGTGTGTGGAGTTTACATGTTCTTTCTGGGTTCTGTGTTTTTTCTCCATATGTGTGATATGATTCCCTCTCGCACTCCAAAACATACTGGTAGGTTAATTGGCTTACGGGAAAACTAGCCCTGGTGTGTGTTTGTGTTTGTGTCTGTCTGTCCTGTGATGAACAGGCGCTATGTCCAGGGTGCATTCTGCCTTGCATCCGTTGCTTGCTGGGATAGGCTCCAAATCCTCTGTACTGGATAAAGAGATTAGAAAATGGATGGAAGCTAAGGCACTGTGTGGATGGAACTATACACAGTGTTAGAAACCCACTATGAGATGGCAGCATCTCACTGAGGATAAATTATTTTATTGTGCTGATTAAGGAAACAGCCTTTCTACCTCTCTTGCACATCAGTATCCATACCTAGTTAGTTATTTAAGCAAATTGCATCTAAATTTAAACAGCTTAAGATGCTGGCTCTGTGGATCAGCATCAGCTATGTTTGCCCAATCCTTCAGTTCATGTGCATCCAACACACAGTTCAATGCTAGCAACTACACAAAATCTAAAATACAGTCCTCATTTCAGTATCTATGTTAACATACTGTCTGTTAACTTCATCATCTTCCTCTGCAGTCTATAACATTTTTGATTTAATAATTCACGAAGCATGTATGCAAAAGTGCGAGCACTGCAAATGTGAGGTAAAAAGACTCCCAAGGAGGAGAAAAAGGAGCCATCAGTTTGTTACAATAATAGTGCAACCCCAAAATTATACCCAGATATAAGACCCCTTCAAGGAAATAATTAGGACTGTGATAAATATCCTGATTGGGCATATCCAGATGGGGGGGGGGGGGTTAACTAGACCTGTGGGAAAAGGTGGACAAAACTGGTGTGCAGTTACTGTAAAAAAAAACAGGACATTTATAAATAAATTGTCGTGATTTGACAGTTAAAGAACACGTCAGAAGCTGAAATTAGAGCCTTATATGAAATAATGAAATAATAGATTTAAACTAGGAAACCCCTTAGTAGCCTCCCTAAATTTATTTTAGGATTTAAATAAAAGAAATAATCTTACTGTACAGTAAATGGTGTCCAGGATCCCCTGTTGGGGGACACTGGAGCACAGTTGTCCTGTTTATCGACTATAACAGCAAAAAGATGTGATGTAAAGTTTTCTAAGAGGTGGCAGGAGGCTACAGGAGTAGAAGGGCAAGGGTTGTGTTTAAAGGAGATACAAGCTGTCACAGTATGCTTGGGAAAAGATGTACAGTTTCAGCTCCTGTTGTGGTTGGTTGGCACACCAGACCTATTGGGCTGTGATGCCCCGCAGCATTTATAAGGAATTACTGTATGAGACAGCATTTATTTGAACTACCTCAATAGAGCTCTGAGGTATTGTGATTGTTCTACCTGATGAGGGCATCCATAAGGCTGGGCTACTCCAAGTATTAGTTGTTTTGACAGGAAAAGGTATATAACTAACTACATAGTAAGGCCAGGGTGAATTCCTTCTTGGAACACATTTGCTTGGTGATGAATTGACGTAAGAAGGGTATTGCAGTCTAAAGACAAAATTGCCTTGACCCCTGCAGCAGAAACCATTTTTAATTATTTGAAACAAGCTTTCTTGCAGGCACTGGTCCTGGGCTGGATTCCCTCAGACGGATAATCTGTATGCAAGTGAACGAAATGGGTTGTGAGCTGCTGTGCTGGCACAGGAGCATGGAGGTAGGCATCGTCTGGTGGGTTATTAATCAGGACGCCTCAATGCGGTGGCCAAGGGGCCGTCTTTATGTGTTGTGCAGGCTAACTGCCTGGCTGTTTAAACTGTGAATAATCTGGTGTTGGACAAGCAGATCGAATGAAAAGATTTAATTGAAACTTGTAAATATGCTAAATGGTCGTACTGTTACATTTTATACAGATTCACGGTATGTATTTGGGGTATGCCATGATTTTGGGGAGATTGTGGAGAAACAGGGATTTTCTCACAGCTACAGGGACTCCAGTAAAAAACACTGGGTTGGTAGCAGAATTGTTAGACTTTGTGGCCCTCCCAAAACTCACAGCAGTTGTTAAATGTAAAGGAAATATAGTAACAAAGAGCTGTGGCTAAAGGCAATGTCCTTGCTGACGCAGCATCCAGACAAGCAGGCTTAAAAGAAGAAGAGAAAAAACAGGAACCTGAGGTTTGCCTCAGGCCAGCTGTACAAGACAGACAATTACAGCACATACAGACAGAAGCACCCAACGAGGAAAATTTGACCTGGCTCGAAAAAGGAATTGGGCTAGGGGCTGGTGGATTATGGCGACATCAGAGTACTGGAAGGCTTGCATGTCCTTAGTGTCTGATGCCTTTGTAGCCCGACAAATACATTCTGTAGGACACGATGGGGGTTACTCAAATAGTATGCCAGTATTCTTAAAACTAGGTGGGGACCAGGTTTGAGCAGTAGCCACCTATGTGGTATCTTGATGTGATCTTGATGTGTACCTTGTCAAAGGTATAGGTGCTACAGCTCCAAAGGCCTGCTCCTGAGGGACCTTGCATACACTGGCAAATTGGCCATTGTTGCTTGCTGATATGTAAAGGGAAACCTGGGCTCTTATAATGATGGTTTATCTGTTTTCCCAGTGGGTTGAGGCCACTGCCTCTTTGATTACCAAATACTTGATGATGGAGATAAGCCCTCAATAGAGACTGCCCTGCAGCTTGTATTATGAAAAACGGACACACTTCACAGGGAAGATGAGTCAGGCTGTGGCTGTGTTGTTCGGGGTGAGATGGGACCTACATTGCCCCATCACCCTCAGTCTACAGGAATAGTGGAAATAAGGAACAGAACTCTGAAAGATCAATGAAACATCAGACTGAAGGAACACTGTGAGTAGCTGCTCTGCCTGCGGTCTTGTGTAGCCTGTGGGCAGTATCAAACAGAACTGTGTAACTGAGCGTGTTTGATATCATCACGGGCCAACCAATTGTAGGTTGTTAATTGAAGCAGTGCACGGGGCTGGTGAGCAGGTGCTGGATGCTAGGGGACCTCCATTGGAGGGGAGACATGACCTGATACCTGGCGAGTGGGTGCGGGTAAAGAAGATACCCTGCCAGATGTTGCAACCCCGCTGAGGAGGGACCATACTGCTGACTACTCTACCATCCAAGTGACAGGATGAGGTTGCTGGATCTAAGTGTCGCACAGCCACTGAGCCACTGCACCAGAGACTGAGCGAACAGAAATAATTATGTTACTATTTCTGTTGTTGTCAGGCTTCCTGGGGGGCTGACAGTGTGCCTTTTAAGCACGTAAGGAACGTTACACTTATAACGCGGAATATGGAATCAATACCTTCTTGGTGTTGTCATATCTATCAGCCCCAAATAATAATCAGAGCTCATGTTGGGTTTGTATTGCTATACAAGATTCTCATGGGAGTAATCCCCTTTGATAGAGGTGATTATATAGGTTTATTGGCATGGGTAAATAGTTCTGTTTTTAATATGAGTGTACATCAAATGTATTAGAATGGAACTAACCGTAGGCTCCCCGCTATAATCACAGTCTTAGGCCATCCTCTATTAGGGTGAAAAGCAGCTGTATTTAGTACTCATATTCCATTCTGAACATATCACGCACTTAGCACAGCACATCCATGATGTAGGACAACAATGTCATGACTATAATCCTGATGATTGGGAAATCATCAGTCTGTGTCTGGAGCCTGTGGAGGATCATTGGTACAGTATATCTTTATGGCCTATTACTACTAATCATTTTTATTTTATGTATTCACTGTCTTAAAGCTGTATGTACCAAAGTACCTAATTCTGTTATTCTAATTCAATATAATCACGAGGAAGACAAGAATCTCATTGTTTCGAACATAGTGGTGTGAAAACAAATATGTTCTAAAGGAGGGATTGAAGAATTGTTATACATTTTATAAAAACTAACACACTGCTTATACTGTAACCCTGGCAAATGGAAGCATACCAGGGGACATCTATAGGTCAGTGGAAAAGTACAGCTCATGTCTTAAATATAGTAAAAAGGGAAGTAGAAAGTCTTGTTTTGTAAATGTAAGCAATAACAAAAGTCTCAATAAGGAGTTGTTTTCCGCTATCTAAGCTTGACCAGAAATTGCTGATTCATTTTAGCGATTAGGTAATCTATGTTAAAGGTAGTAATTTTGTCTGTTACTGTGTTAAAAAGCGCTGAGTAACGTCTTTTGGGAAGGCTAGCTTTTACAAGCTGATACAATGCATACAAATAAACACAAACATCCGAATTTTGTCATTTTAATGTTTTTACATATAATTGTAAGAGATGGACTCATCTACTTACTGTATATATATCACAGGATCTAAACGATCTAAACGGCAACTTCTACCTCTGCCCAACTCAGAAGGTGGGTTAAATCTCCCAGATCTAGAGCAACATAAACTTGTGACCCACTGTTTTTATTGATAAGATAAGATCAGATTTATTGTCCCCTGAGGGACATTTTCTGTGGACACACAGCACTTCTGTGCATTTAAATATAATACACACACACCAGAAAAAAACAACATTGCACATTAGTCTATTGCACATGTATAACACATATCAACATATAACACTTACAAAACATATTGCACACAAGTGGATTGTAAAGGTAAAAAAGAGTTTATCCTTGCCATTTGCATTGACAGCTTTAATGGATAGTGGAACAAAGGAATGTTTATATCTGTTTGACTTACATTTGGGAACCCTAAAACGTTTGTCAGAATTAAGACGTTGGTATTCAGAATTGAGGATGTGGAAGGGTCTGATATAATTTTTTCTGCCTGTTTGATTATGGTTTTTCAAATATTGTCTGCAGGGAGGGGTGCTGTTTCACTCCCATGACCTTCAAAGCTGTTTGGATGAGACGGGTAATTTGCGATCTTAATTGAACTGATAAATTACCAAACCACTCTCTTATACCATATCTGATCATGCTCTTGATTACAGTATGGTAAAAGAGTAGCATTATTTCCTGTCGAACCCCAAACACTCTTAGTCTTTGCAAGAAATATAAGTGCTGCACTGGTTACTGTCTATGTGTACTCAATCAAAGTTCAGTTATCAAATGCACAACAATACAGCGTGCAGCAGTAGTTGCTGGCAATGAAATGTCTTTTCTACGAGCTCACCGGGGGGTAGATAAAAATCACAAAATTAGTTACAAAACAAAGGATACATAATAATAGATAATAGTGCAATAGAAATTGAATAAAATAAATTAAATATAAATAGAGCTGCAATGTGTCCAGGGTGTATGCGATACATTATGTCCAAGTAGTGCAGTATGCCAAATACAATGAAAACTGTGTCTATGTAGTCATTACGGGTGATTTGCTGAAGGAACTGCAGGTTGGCTATTTAGCTTACTGCCTGGAGGTAGAAGCTGTTCCGTAATCTGTTGGACTGTGATTGAATGCTTCATTACCGTTTGCCAGCTGGTACGAGAGAAAACAGTTTGTAACTGGGATGACTGGGGTCCTTGAGAACGGACCTGGACTTCTTAAAACATCTAGTTGAGTAGATATCATGGATGTTTCATAGCTCACGGCCGGTAATGAGCTGCACTGACTTCACTACCCTCTGCAGTACTTTGTGATCCCGGCAGAGCAGTTTAAAGCAGGCAGTGATGCAACCAGTCAGGATACTCTCAAAGGTGCACCTGTAGAAGCTGACCTGGATATGTGATGGCATGCCAAACTTCTTTAGTCTGCAGAGAAAGAATAGGTGGTGCCGTGCTGTTTTGGCCATGATGTTGGTGTGGTGGGTCCAGGTTAAGTCCTCTGTGATGTTAACTCCCAGGAACTTAAAACTGCTGACCCTCTCCACCACAGTTCCATTGATATAATAGGTATGTGATCTCCTCCCTGTTGTTTCCTATACTCCACAATCTTCTCATTAGTCTTACTGATGTTCAGAGAGAGGTTGTTCTCCTGGCACCATGCTGCCAGGGTTTCAGCCTCCTCCCTCTATCCAAACTGTTCACCATCTGTGATCAGGCCGATGACTATTGTATCGTCCGCAAACTTAATGATGGAGTTTGAGTTATGCCTGGTGACACAATCATGGGTAAATAAGGAGTAGAGGATAGGGCTAAGCACACAGCCTTTGGGGTCTCCAGTGTCTAAACTCTAAAGTGCCCACCCTCACCACCTGCAGACATTCCGTCAAGAAGTCCATAATACAATTAATAAGGGAGGGTGTTCAGTCCCCGGTCCTGGAGCTTGATGACAAGCTTTGAGGGCACTATGGTATTGAATGCTGAGCTGTAATCAACAAACAGGATTCCCATATATGTTCCTTTCTTATCCAGGTCTGGGAGGGCAGTATGGAGGGCTGTGGCAATAGCCTCCTCTGTTGACCTGTACTACAGGTACGCAAATTGTAGTGGGTCTAGGGTGTCAGACAATGATGAAGCGATATATGCTTTGACCAACCGCTCGAAGCACTTCATAACTGATGTGAGTGCAACAGGGGAATAGTCATTCAGGCATCTGACTCTGGGATTCTTAGGAACAGGGACACTTGTGGTTTTCTCACATTACAAGATGGCGGCGCGCATGGATGCAGCGGCTTCATTAGCTCTCAAACAATGGTGCTTTTTGTTTGTTAGTCTTATGTTTTTTGTCACATTATTTACTTAAAACACTGAAGCTTACTTCTCCTACGACCGGAAAACATTACTGGACATCAGAAACAACTGCAGGGGTTTCTCCTTTAGTTGGCTCGACCTTGATTACATCAGCTCGTCGATCCTCTACACCGCAGACCCGGAAGCCGCAGAGCCACCTGACCGTGACTGCCGGGAGAGGAGACGGCGCAAGCGGTGCGAGCGCAAACAGAAACGCGGTAAGAGAGCCGGGCTGCAAATAAGACTAAAAGAACAGCGGAACAGACCACCTATACCCAGCCTGTTCCTCGCTAACGTACGGTCCCTAGACAACAAACTGGACGAAATAAAACTCAGGCTCACTACTCGCCAGGAAATAAAAGACTGCTGCACTCTTGTGTTTACGGAAACGTGGCTTCACAACAACATACCGGACAGAACAACCGCCTCTGGTAAAAATAAAGGAGGAGGTCTGTGTATTTATGTCAACCAAGCATGGTGCAGAGATACTACAGAAATCACGATCCACTCCTCACCCGACTTAGAATATTTAATGGTAAAATGCCGACCCTTCTACCTACCTAGGGAATTCACGTTGGTCATTATTACTGCTGTATACATACCTCCTAACGCTAATGCTAAGGAAGCAGTCAAAACGCTGTCCAAAGCTATTAGTAAACCCTGATGGTGTTTTTATTATTGCAGTCAATTTTAATCAGGGAAATCTGAAATCACTCCTGCCTAGCTACAACCAACACGTTGACTGCCCCACCAGGGGAAACAACACACTTGACCTTGTTTATACTAATGTACCCGGTGCTTACAAAGCAGTACCTCACCCCCCCTCTTGGACCACATCTCCCTGTTCCTACTCCCAGCCTACAGACGACTTCTCAAACTCACCAAGGCTCCAGTTATAACTGTAAAAACATGGACCAAAGAGGCAGAATCAATGCTTCAGGACTGTTTTCAGTGCACAGACTGGAGTGTGTTCAAAGATGCAGCCTCCCATGGATCCCACACTGATATTGATATGTATGCATCAGCAGTCACTAGCTACATCAGCAAATGTAGATACGCAAACTCCCAAATCAAAAACCTTGGATGAACACTGAGATCCGCTCCCTGCTCAAAGCCTGTGATGCAGCCTTCAAATCTGGTAATGAGGAAGAACTGAGAGGGGCTAGGAAAAAATTAAGAGCTGGCATAAAATCTGCCAAGAAACAGTACAAATCCCAAATAAAACACCACTACAACACCAACACTAACCCACGACGCATGTGGCGAGACATAAATACGATCACAAGCTACAAGAGCAAAACAAGCCCTGTAAGCGCTACTGACCCCTCTCTTCCAATCAAGCTTAACACCTTCCACGCACGCTTCGAAACTCAAAACCCTGAACCAACCACCTGGACCACTGACTCCCCTACCACCCCACCCCCCACACTATCCAACCTAGATGTGTGGAAATCACTAAGTAGAGTGGACACACATAAAGCCGCTGGACCTGATGGTATCCCTGGCCTGGTACTCAGAACATGTGCCTGGCAGATAGCTGAAGTTTGTACCGACATCTTCAACATGTCCTTGGCCCAGGCCACTGTACCTAGTTGCTTCAAGACGACCACCATCATGCCAGTACCGAAAAAATCAGCCCCCACATGCCTAAATGACTACTGCCCTATTGCACTCACCCCCATCATAATGAAGTGCTTTGAAAAACTACTTATTCCGCACATTAAAGCCGGCATTCCAAAAACACTCGATCCTCTCCAGTTTGCCTATCGCACAAACCGCTCCACAGAGGATGCAATCTCTATAGCTTTACACAGCACACTAACCCACCTGGATAAAAGGAACACCTATACATGAATGCTGTTCATTGACTTTAGCTCAGCATTTAACACCATCATACCCATAAAACTTTCTACCAAACTCAGGGCTCTAGGTTTAGATACAACCCTCTGGAGCTGGATCCTAGACTTCCTCACCAGCAGACCCCAGACTGTCAGGATTGGCAACCTCATCTCCAACACACTCACCCTTAACACTGGTGCCCCTCAAGACTGTGTGCTCAGCCCACTGCTTTACTCCCTGTTCACCCACGACTGTACTGCTTCAGCACAAACACCATCATCAAGTATGCTGACGATACCACAGTCGTGGGCCTGATCACTGACAATGATGAGACTGCCTACAGGGAGGAGATAAAACAACTTGCAGACTGGTACCGAACCAACAACCTATGTCTCAACATCAGCAAAACCAAAGAGCTGATTGTTGACTTCAGAAGACAAGGAAAAGTTCATTCCCTATCTACATAGAAGGGTCTGTGGTGGAGATAGTGAATAACTTCAAATTCCTAGGTGTTCAAATCTCTAAGGACCTTACATGGACACTGAACACCTCCAGTCTCATCAAGAAGGCACAACAGCGGCTGTACTTCCTGAGAAGGCTGAAGAAAATACACCTACATCCACTGATCCTCACCAACTTCTACAGATGTACAATGGAGAGCATACCGACCAGCTGCATCACAGTCTGGTACGGCAACTGCACCGCATCCGACCGCAAGGCACTACAGTGGGTGGTCAAAACTGCCCAACACATTATCAGTAGTGCCTTACCATCCATCCAGGAAATATACAACAATAGGAGTCTGGGTGGTATCCCATCAGGCCCTGTAGACTTACGGATTTCCACGGAGTTTAGTGCCACTGTAGCCAGTCTAACCATGGCACAATTCCCAACCCACTTGATTCCACTCTTCTCAGTAGAGGAGTATGTGACATTAAACCCATCGCTCATAGCTCACCCAGAAGGCAATCCAAGATTGAATTCGGTTCCAAATCTTGAGATGGGTATGGCTACCAAAGCTATCCATTGGCTGTGTTTAAACGATTCACCTATGAAGGGTGTAAAGCTACTAACGAGCAGAGGGAGGTTAATGAACCCCATGAAGAGCAGGTGGGACCTATATGGCTGGTCAACACACCACATTTAACTGTCACTATGACTTGTGACAGGCATGATACAGCTACCGCAATGCAGCTACCTAATCAAACAGTTTCCTGTAAGTTCCCGAGGAGGCCATAGTACAGCTTGGTGACTTAACATTGTACAGTTCTAGAACCAGACAATATAAGACCAAACTTGAGGTCATGGATGCCTTCAGGTGCCACACTATTGAATTGGATAGAAATCCAAGAAACAGTAAGCCCTGAAGAGGTACAGGTAGTTAGTTTGCTTTAATGGAACAAACCTCCAAACCACCCTAGCAGATACCCAACACAGGTGTCGTGGTTTATCGGAGGGGCTGGGAACAGGAACCGGTGTTATTGTAACACTGCTGCTGGGAAGCTGGATCATGACTGACAGTGTAATCTGAATGCTGTACTCTCACATCAAGATGTACTCCGGGTAGCATGAATCAGTCAAAGGTAGCATGTCAAAAGAAAGGAAGTTACTTCTTCCCCAATATCTGCCTACAGAGGTATCAGATATTGACAGTGAACTTCCTGGTGTGTAATTCCTAGACTGAGATGATGTCTCCTACCTTGCTTATACATACAGATGCAGCCATTCAAAATGGGTGAGGTATTTCGCGGCATACCCCGGTGGGCGTGTCGCGGTGTCACGTATCATTTGACGCTCTGCTGGAAACTATCCGGCTTCGCCTTGTAAAACCACCAGGGGGAGCTTAACCTCTCATTTACAGCATTTGAGCCTTTAATTTTGAACTGTGTATTACAGCATCTTAATCATCAGTCATTAAAATGTTGGTATATTTTATGAAAGCAAGATTGCTCAGTTGGACAAAAGTACACAACCTACCTTTATCAGAAATATTTATGCATCAAAGCCTTTACTGAAGATATTACTAATAGTATTAATAATGGATGACTTTGGACAAGCTGTATACTTGGAAAAATACACACCGGTATTCCATTTCTCCCTAAACATTGTAAGCTTCGAAGTCTTTAACTAACGTGATACCGGAGTCAACAAGCATACTTTTAGAATTTGATTAAAAGGGAATATAATATGGAATCGCGTATCTCAAGAATTTAATAACGGTATGATTATATCCGTGTACTGCGGCAGGGCTGTGTAGGGCTGTTTCGCCTCCCTGTTCATGCGAGCTGTCTTGTAGCCTACTGGTCTAGGTGCGTGACTGCCAACTGACAGGTTGTGTTTTCGAATCCAGCTGGTGCTTGACTTTTCATTTTTATTTATTTTTTAAGCGCATAACATAAACATATTACCGTATGCAAACCCTATTTTTTCTTTAGTTTTGTATTTAACTTCTTATATGATAGTCAGACTTAATGTATATTTGAACAAAGAAAATATATTTTTAGAAGATTTTACATTAAGCACTTAAAATTAATATGGTTAATAATAGTAAACTGTAACATGTTAAAGACTTCGAAGCTTACAATGTTTAGGGAGAAATGGAATACTGGTGTGTATTTTTTTCTTTAAAGTACCAAGACCAGCTATATACTGTATGTTTACGTTTATGGCCTTCACACGCGTTACAGTATGCTCCTATTCTTTTTATGCTCAGCTACTAAGATTTCCCTTCAGTGGTAAAATTCAATATCTACAACAGGCACAGTAAAGACGTTTACAGTAAGTCTTTCTACGACAGACCAACGGACCACGAGTGCCCCTGTTGGTCAAACAATTACCTGCGGTACGTGTCTGTACCTCTCACTTTGAATGGCTGCATCTTTACATGTGGATCTTGGTGATAGACTACAGTTCTGCCTTTAACACAATAGACCCCCAGAGTCTCTTTCACAAGATAATGGACATGGGTGTTAATCCTGCCGTGTGTTTCTGGTGTCTAGATTTTTATCAGGCTGGAGGCAGATGGTCAAACTACATCAGAATCTCTCACAGCCACTGGTTTTAAATACAGGAGCCCCCTAAGTCTGTCCCCATTTCTGTACTCCTTGTACAATACTGACTGTGTCTACTACCAAGTCTGTGAAATCCATCAAGTTCAGAAAGAGCTAATGACAAAAAACACACAGTCTCTGTACAGGAAGGAGATAAGTGCTTTGGTGACCTGGTGCGGTCAAAACAATCTCCAGCTCAATGTTAGTTTACCAAAGAGGTCCTTTTTCATTAAAGGTGTTACAGAAATGAACTATAGCCTGTTGTGAGTGATGGTCAGATAGTAAGGAAATAAAGGGAAAGAGTGGTATATTGCAACACAACGGGGGCTCCGGCGGGCGCCCTTGCCGCATCTGGTCGGCCCCATCCCGACTGGAGGCTTGAACCCACGACTTCCGCGTCTCTCTGCAGCGACCTAGCCCCGTGAGCTAAAGAGAGATCTCTCTACAGTCCAGTAGCTGTAGTCCTGCTATCACAGGGAAGGGCGGTGACGTCACCTGCTCTGGTACGCCGGCTCTTACACACAGTGCTTGTCGGCCATAAGCGTTACAATAAAGAAAATAAAAGGAAGAAAATTATATTAATTAGATAAGAAGAAAGATGTCCACTAACGTTGGGGGAATTGTGTTTTATCTGATCCTGAACTGCACACAGAAGCGTTTCTTCAAGAGATTGTAGTTGATATTTTATCACAAATCTGAGTGGAGCAGCTAAAGAGTGGTGTGTGCCTCAGTTTAAGAATTTAAGAATTTAAATTTATTTTAAATTTAATTCAATTTATTTTAAGTTTTACATGAAATCCTGCATTGTTAAGAATGTACATTATTATGTTGTTGTAAGTAAACCGTGGATATAAATTTTCAGTTGAACATTATTCACACACGAACTGTGCAGCTCGCAGGTGATTCACTCATCCTGACTAGGTGGCGCTAGAAGGTGCAGTAAGTTTATATAGGGTTGCAGAAACTCCTCTTTCTTAGCCTAGCTCCTCGATTGTTTTGAATCCGCGGCAGCGCTAACGAATGTCGTCATTATGCTGCGCGGTTGTGCAGATATTTTTCCTTTTGGTAGTGATTCAGTCATTTCAGATGAGTAATAAAGGTTTTTCGGATTAAAATAAACTTTCAGCTAGTCAGTACGCTACCTGATGATAGTTGTGTCCGTGTTTGAACAGATCAGAGGATTCAAAGAGAGATCTGTGCATATAAATAGAATAAAAATTTAAAAAATAGTTTACCTCGGTCAGCAATTGTTTCCGACCGGCTCTGAAGAAGGATGGCGGAGTGCTTGTTAAATCTGCAAACCGAGCTTCACTCTTTCATGGAGATTTTACTCAAATCCATCGTGTACGAATTGTCAGACGTTTTCCGAAACAGGATGCGTGACTCTGAAGACGAGTTTCAAGACAAACTCCGCAGAATCTCCCAGATTCTGGTGAGACGGGCAGTGTTTAGAATCACACAGTGTGTGGAGGACAGTTTCGGGAGTGAAATGGCGCAGCTGAAGAAGGAAAACGAGAGCCTGAAGCGGAGATTGCAGTTGTGGGAGAAGTGGTCGGGAGCAGGGGGAGATCTAGGACAGACGGATCATTTTGGACACACGCTTCCGTATGAGATCACTGCAGAACTAAAAGAAGAAATGGACACGAAACTGGAGCTGTTAGGTTAGTGCAGTGTCTTGTATGAAGTCTGTGTGTGTGTGTTTAAAAACAGTGTCTTTAATTTTCTCACTGGTGAGATGCAGAGGGAAGTAGGTAAGATGTAGCAACGGGTTATGGTTATGAAAACATCTGTAATATAGTAACAGGGCTGAAAACATGACATTCAGACTAGGGGTGGGGAAAACAATCGATTCATAGATGCATCGTGATTCTCTCTTATATGACTCTGCATTTATGCACAAAACTCTATAATCGATCTTTATTTTTTATATGTACAGTATTAAACCTTTCAGATAAAAACAATACAACGTAAAGTAAAGGAAAAATAGAGCAAATAATAATGGTTTAGTTTTGGGGGGCTTAAGACGAAACGAATTGCGTGGTGAAACGTAAAACGTGTAGGTTAACAATGCGCCATCCTTACATTTGAACTAAGCTAAGCTACCCGGTTTGTGAAGATGGACAAACTCCGGCCTGCACCCTCCGCTTGGAAAGCCACCGTATGGGCACATTTTGGATTTTATTAAGTAAAAGGTAAAAATGAACTGGATAAGAGCCATGCAGTGTGTGTGCAAGCTGTTTCATAACAAGATAAAATAGGGAATACAACGAACATGCGAAATCTATGGAAGCCAGTTTCCGCCAGGGAGTAAAAAAAACGCGCTATGGTATCTCGCAATTGCGACCTTATATCCCAAATTGCGTCTTAAAAACTCAGAATTCCGACTTTATATCTCAGAATTGCGACTTCGAAATACTCCACATTTTATTTTCTGTCCTTTAGTTATTGTAACGGATTCGGGTTCTAGGGCTTGTACCCTCACCGCTCACATCCTAGTTCGTGCCTCACTGCATTGACTCGAATCCAGGTCTTGCCAGCTGAGCTCAAGAGCTAAACCGTCTTTATCCCCGCCGGACAACATCCCTGTTAAGCGCAGGGGAGGGCGGTGCCGTCACCACACTGCAACCAGATCGTGCAGGATCATACGATCTATAGGCCTGAAGACTTGTCAAGTGCTCTGATCAAATTAATTACACTAATTTTTATGGAATCCCATTTCCGCCAGGGAGGCTTCAATAGTACCCGGATGAAATATTGCCTTTTGATTCTTTAAATTTCGAATATAATTTAAGTAAAAAAGGAATTGTACTTTAAAAGCATTAATAGAGGGAGCAGTATTAGACCATTTACTTTTCTGGACAAAGTATTTCACCAATATAATTAACAGATTAATAATAAGAACATTTCCTCTATCCAAATCAGATCTGAATAAATTAAAAAATAAAATATCAAAATCTTTAAATTTAACATTTACCTTTAAATGTTTAGCAATAAGATTTTGAAACTCTATCCAAAACAATTTTGGTACAATTCCTTTTGTATTTAAAAAAGAAGGTCTTCTTTAGTTCAGCTGGCAAAACCTGGGTTCGTGCCCATGCAGTGAGGCACGAACTAGGGTGGGAGCAGCGAGGGCACAAGCCCTAGAACCCGAATCAATCACAAAACAAAAGGACAGACAATGAAATGTGGGCCATTTTGAAGTCGCAATTCCGAGATACAAAGTCGTAATTGTGAGATATCTTAGTATGTTTTTTTTTACAACCTGGCGGAAATGGGTTTCCATCACATTTCACGTTTCCATCCGGAGATGGAGGAAAAATGGCCTGTTCTTGTTGCTGCTGAACAGAGTACCCTCGAGCAAATGTCAAAGGTTCCACATAGTTCAGAGAGGGCGAAGTGAATCACCAGGTCTATAGCACGTTTTATCGCAAAAGATTTGTGCCCCTACACCATTGTTGAAAACCCGGGCTTTCACTTAATGATGCGAACACTGGAGTCGAGGTACAACATACAGTCTAGGCGAGAGAGTTTTCTCCACAGGAGGGGATATAGTTACAACAGCGCAGATCACTTACACCAGAGCATGAAGACCTGCTCCTTGTCTTACACAATAATTTACACATTCCAGCATTCACCAGCTAAACATATTACAATGTTGCACTTCTGTGCAATATTATGATTTCATTTTGGCCTTCTATTTCATTTCTCAGTTGTTTATTGTTTTATATGATGTTTAACAACAAAATATTGTTTTGTATGAGAGGTTCTAGAGATTTTTATATATTTTGTATAAAAGCCATTCTTGATTTTGATACACTACAGAACAGAATGTTTTGATACAAAACATTTTTGTTGGGGGGTGGTCTATGCCTGTTGTTTATCTAACAGGAAGATTTGGTTTGAAAAGAAATGTATAAATAGTAGCACCTTTATGTTAAGTGATTCGGGACACGCTGAAGTCCATGTTATTTTAAACAAAGGATGCTACTAAAGACACAATTTCTTTCTCTTGTTGACTCTTTATAATGCTGGAAAATATGATGATACATGTAACCTGCCAGTTGGCTCATTTCCATTTCTTACTATATTGAGTCAATAAAAGATAATGGAAATAAATTCAGCCGAGTGAATAGCATTTACTATGATTCTAAAGCAGCAAGTAGTCACACAGTAAGAAAAAAAATCATCATGTATAGAAAAAAAATTGGGATGCATCGAGAATCGATCTATAATTACATTGTGGAACCCTGAATCGAAATCGAATCCAATCATGAGGTGCCTAGAGATTGCCACCCAGACTAACATTGACTCATATATTTACTTATTAGAGAAACACTGTAAATTTTCGTTATGGTGGTCTGGTTTAGATTTTTTTGAGTATTAACAACAATTATACATTTTATTTGAAATGTTTTGCATTATTGGTATCTATTTTAATGGAATGATTACTTTTGATATGTTGTCTGACCAGGAAAACGTACTCATTTCCCTGTGAAAATGTGTTATTTTCAGTGCTTATTAGTTGTGATTAATTAAAAAAATAGCGATTTATGTAGTGAGTTTATGTTCTGTTTAGAAAAATATTGGGGCATTTGGTTCAGTAACTGGAAAATTAATGAGGAATTACTGTATTACTGTAGTAAAGAAGGAAATAATTTTTCCTGTGAAACTTCAGGCGATAGAAAGGATTTGTAGGCTGCACATTACCTCTTTTATTACCCAGTTAACACTTTCTATAGAGTTTGTTGTGTTTACTGCTGTCCCAGGGGTATTAACTGTCATGAACATGCAGAGGTGTTTCTAACTGTGACAGTTCAGGACTCTGAAGGGAGACTGAGCTGTTCTCATGACTACAGGTGTCAGGACTCTTCTCCCTAGACAGGCTACCAGATCCCACAGCCCCTAGAAAACTGCTGGAGTCAGTAACTGCAGTTTTATTCTTCTAGCTACTACAGCAGAGTCAGTATCACCTCTACACACTTCAGAAAAGGAACAGCACAAGAAAAGGTATCCATAAGGCACATTCACAGAGAAAATGGATTCACACAGTAGTCCTGTGGAATCAGGTGAAGAAAAGTCTCTCTTCATCACTGTCCTGTTAGAAACAATAGCAACACAATCTTCTGACAAACACCTTCTTTCTTCACTGATCATCCTTCAATAAAGAGACACACACCAGGGTTTTCTTCCACATGGCTACACTCTGTACTCCTCAAGAGTTCTCACTCAGCACAAGTTGGCCATCCAGGCATGTTTCCTGCTTGTACACTTTTAAAAAAAACTCACACCCTGTCAACCTGTATACAACACCCCTTCCTCCCCCAGCATATCTGACACTCTGAAACCAGCCAATATTCAACACTCCTACAGCCCTCAACATTTCTCTCACTTTCAGGCCACAGGCCAGCCTGTATACAACACTCCTGCAACCCCAAGTGTCTCTCATCTCCAATGTCAGTCTGTGTACTGCAACCCCAGCATGTCTCTCTTTAACAGATCACCATGGATGGTTGTAGTGTTGGGGAAATCTGTCACTTTAAGCCCCAGTGATAACCTTTCTTTGTGCGTTTGTGCAAATTGGATGCCTCACTTAACATCTTTAGACCCTGCAGCATCTCTAGACGTTTACTCTCAGATTTTAGACCATTTTGAGAGCCAAGTCACCTGTCATTCACATGGCATCACAATGCCAGTGTGTAACCTTTCCACAACCTTTCTCTGTCTTCAACAAGCAATCAACCCACATTTCCTTACGGTGTCCTCTCTCTGTTTAAAAGAATGCACCATGTAGCACCTCAAGCCCTTAACATACAGATTCAGAGTATCAGTGGACTAACGACACTTTTTCAATCATATTGCCGAATCATGACCATAAGAGAACTTTCTCCCACAAGTTCCCTTGATGACACCCATAGAAATAGAGAGAAAGCCTATGGTCTTACCATGCTGACCTGAAAGTATATGCCCTGCTATTCAGTCACTAAGAATTATAGCAATGTTTGCCTAACCTGCAGCATTAAGATAGAATCTTATGAGAGCGGCGCTTTTAATTTAAGGATGTCCAGAACTCCTACCTTCAGAGCTGGGCTAGGTAAGAGCTAACCTTGACATCTCTTCTACTGGCAAAACCTCATACTGGGATTCCTTTACCTTCAGAGTCACCCTCAGGGAGAGCTTACCTTTGCTCCTAACATCACTACTGGTTCAGTCTTAAGTCAGAGTCATAGCTAGTCATAGTGTCGTACTTGAGCCAGATCTCCAATCTGTTTATTCTTCATACTGATATAATACTGATGTG